>NC_053025.1:298054039-298129942 GCF_003073215.2 Triticum urartu | reverse complement strand
ATCTAAGCTTGGGGATGCCCCGGTTGGCATCCCACCTTTCTTCTTCAACAATTATCGGTTAGTATCGGTTGATCCTAAGTTTTTGCTTCTTCACATGATATTTGCTATTCTTAGAATGTCATTTTATTTTGTTTTGCTTGCTGTTTGAATAGAATACCAAGATCTGAAATTATTAAATGTTAGAGAGTCTTCACATAGTTGCATAATTATTCGACTACTCATTGATCTTCACTTATATCTTTCGGAGTAGTTTGTCATTTGCTCTAGTGCTTCACTTATATCTTTTAGAGCATGGTGGTAGTTTTATTTTGAAGAGATAGATGAACTATCATGCTTCATTTATATTATTTTGAGAGTCTTAAATATCATGGTAATTTGCTTAAAATCCTAATATGCTAGGTATTCAAGAATAATAAAATTCTCTTATGAGTGTGTTGAATACTAAGAGAAGTTTGATACTTGATGATTGTTTTGAGATATGAGGATGGTAATATTAGAGTCATGCTAGTTGAGTAGTTGTGAATTTGAGAAATACTTGTGTTGAAGTTTGTGATTCCCATAGCATGCACGTATGGTGAACCGTTATGTGATGAAGTCGGAGCATGATTTATTTATTGATTGTCTTCCTTATGAGCGGCGGTCGGGGACGAGCGATGGTCTTTTCCTACCAATCTATCACCCTAGGAGCATGCGCGTAGTACTTTGCTTTGATAACTTATAGATTTTTGCAATAAGTATGTGAGTTCTTTATGACTAATGTTGAGTCCATGGATTATACGCACTCTCACCCTTCCACCATTGCTAGCCTCTCTAGTACCACGCAACTTTCGCCGGTACCATACACCCACCATATACCTTTCTCAAAACAGCCACCATACCTACCTATTATGGCATTTCCATAGCCATTCCGACATATATTGCCATGCAACTTTCCACCATTCCGTTCATCATGACACACTCCATCATTGTCATATTGCTTAGCATGATCATGTAGTTGACATTGTATTTGTGGCAAAGCCACCATTCATAATTCTTTCATACATGTCACTCATGCATCATTGCATATCCCGGTACACCGCCGGAGGCATTCATATAGAGTCATCTTTGTTCTAGTATCGAGTTGTATCATTGAGTTGTAAATAAATAGAAGTGTGATGATCATCATTCAATAGAGCATTGTCCCCCCCCCCCCAAAAAAAAGAGAAATGCCAAAAAAAAGGAAAGGCCAAAAAAAAAAATAAAGGCCAAATAAAAAGAAGGGGAAGGCCAAATAAAAAATAAAAAATTAAAAGGGACAATGCCACTATCCTTTTACCACACTTGTGCTTCAAAGTAGCACCATGATCTTCATGATAGAGTCTCCTATGTTGTCACTTTCGTATACTAGTGGGAATCTTACATTATAGAACTTGGCTTGTATATTCCAATGATGGGCTTCCTCAAAATGCCCTAGGTCTTCGTGAGCAAGCGAGTTGGATGCACACCCACTAGTTTCTTTTGTTGAGCTTTCATACATTTATAGCTCTAGTGCATCCGTTGCATGGCAATCCCTACTCACTCACATTGATATCTATTTATGGGCATCTCCATAGCCCGTTGATACGCCTACTTGATGTGAGACTATCTTCCCCCTTTTTGTCTTGTCCACAACCACCACTCTATTCCACCTATAGTGCTATGTCCATGGCTCACGCTCATGTATTGCGTGAAGATTGAAAAAGTTTGAGAACATTAAAAGTATGAAACAATTGCTTGGCTTGTCATCGGGGTTGTGCATGATTTAAATATTTTGTGTGGTGAAGATAGAGCATAGCCAGACTATATGATTTTGTAGGGATAACTTTCTTTGGCCATGTTATTTTGAGAAGACATGATTGCTTAGTTAGTATGCTTGAAGTATTATTATTATTTCTATGTCAATATGAACTTTTGTCTTGAATCTTTCGGATCTGAATATTCATATCACAAGTAGGAAGAATTACATTGAAATTATGCCAACTAGCATTCCACATCAAAAATTATCTTTTTTATCATTTACCTACTCGAGGACGAGCAGGAATTAAGCTTGGGGATGCTTGATACGTCTCCAACGTATCTATAATTTTTGATTGCTCCATGCTATATTATCTACTGTTTTGGGCATTATTGGGCTTTATTATCCACTTTTATATTACTTTTGGGACTAACCTATTAACCGGAGGCCCAGCCCAGATTTGCTGTTTTATGCCTATTTCAGTGTTTTGAAGAAAAGGAATATCAGACGGAGTCGAAACGGAACGAAATCAACTAGAGAAGTTATTTTTGGAACGAAAGCCACCCGATGGACTTGGACCCCACGTCAAGGAAGGAAGGAGGAGATCACGAGGGTAGGGGGGCGCCCACCCCCCTGGGGCGCGCCCCCTGCCTCGTGGGGCCCTCGTGGCTCCCCTGACGGGCTTCTTCTGCCTATATAACTCCATATACCCTAAAACTTCCAGAACGGAGATTAGATCGGGAGTTCCGCCGCTAGAAGCCTTCGTAGCCACCAAAAACCAATCTAGACCCGTTCCGGCACCCTGCTGGAGGGGGCAGTCCTTCTCTGGTGGTCATCTTCATCATCCCGGTGCTCTCCATTACGACGAGGGAGTAGTTCTCCCTCAGGGCTGAGGGTATGTACCAGTAGCTATGTGTTTGATCTCTCTCTCTCTCTTTCTCTCTCGTGTTCTTGAGATGATATGATCTTGATGTATCGCGAGCTTTGCTATTATATTTGGATCCTATGATGTTTCTTCCCCCCTCTACTCTCTTGTAATGAATTGAGTTTCCCCTTTGAAGTTATCTTACCGGATTGAGTCTTTAAAGATTTGAGAACACTTGATGTATGTCTTGTCGTGGATATCTGTGGTGATAATGGGATATCACGTGATTCACTTGATGTATGTTTTGGTGACCAACTTGCGGGTTCCGCCCATGAACCTATGCATAGGGGTTGGCACACGTTTTCGTCGTGATTCTCCGGTAGAAACTTTGGGGCACTCTTTGAGGTCCTTTGTGTTGGTTGAATAGATGAATCTGAGATTGTGTGATGCATATCGTATAATCATACCCACGGATACTTGAGGTGACATTGGAGTACCTAGGCGACATTAGGGTTTTGGTTGATTTGTATCTTAAGGTGTTATTCTAGTACGAACCCTAGGGCTGTTTGTGACACTTATAGGAATAGCCCAACGGATTGATTGGAAAGAATAACTTTGAGGTGGTTTCGTACCCTACCATAATCTCTTCGTTCGTTCTTCGTTATTAGTGACTTTGGAGTGACTCTTTGTTGCATGTTGAGGGATAGTTATGTGATCCAATTGTGTTAGTATTGTTGAGGGAACTTACACTAGTGAAAGTATGAACCCTAGGCCTTGTTTCCTAGCACTGCAATACCGTTTACGCTCACTTTTATCATTAGTTACCTTGCTGTTTTTATAATTTCAGATTACAAATACCTTTATCTACTATCCATATACCACTTGTATCACCATCTCTTCGCCGAACTAGTGCACCTATACAATTTACCATTGTATTGGGTGTGTTGGGGACACAAGAGACTCTTTGTTATTTGGTTGCAGGGTTGCTTGAGAGAGACCATCTTCATCCTACGCCTCCTAGGGATTGATAAACCTTAGGTCATCCACTTGAGGGAAATTTGCTACTGTCCTACAAACCTCTACACTTGGAGGCCCAACAACGTCTACAAGAAGAAGGATGTGTAGTAGACATCACGGGGCGGAGAATAACAAGTTGACCTGGATATTGTGTACAACTGTCGGCCCAGTTGCATTGCTGATGTTGAAAAAAGCTATTTTTTATACACACATTTAAAATCTTTTGTATAGAGAAGGAACATTTTTATACACACATTTAACAATTTTTAAATACATGATTAATACTTTTTAAAACATATTTTTTAGTCAACAGTGGGCCCACAGCGAGCGAAGGAGGTCACAATACACATATTTTATAAATACATGATTAACACTTTTGCAAAAACAATTATCCCACAGCGAGCCGATTAGCTCCACTCGGCCCACAGTGGGCCGACAGGGGCCAGTCGGCCAGCTGTAGGCCGACTGGAATCCAATCGGCCTGCTGTGGACCGACTAGGCCCAGTCGGCCTCCAGCGGGTGGACGGTGTATTATTTTTGAAAAAAATTTACCCAGCGTAATATTTATGAAAATTAATAAAAAATGTATTATTTTAAAAAAATAGCGAAGAAAGGCCAGTGTAGTACAGTGCAACCTAACATGGTTACTCAGCCCACATTCAGCGATGCCGGAAAGGCCCAAACAAGGCTTCTGTACAACTTTTTGAAGTCACTAAGCTCAATTAATAACTTAAGAAAAAAGTTAGATTACAGTGGAACCTAATTAAAAGCTGTCACGAGAAAATAAATAATTCAACGGGTCCCACTTGTGTGTGTGCGCATTTGTGTGTGTGTGTGAGAGAGAGAGAGACCCATCGGCCGATGCTCGTAAATACATCTTTCAGCCATATGCATTGCTGATGCTCAATAAAAACTTATATAGTTGACACAATCATATAGAACATCATAACACACTGAACTTGCATACAAAAATTTCACGCAAGCGGCACAATCAGGATGGAAGAAGTGAATTGCTACGGGAAGGGCTATGTTGAAACAAACGAAGTCGTACATAACGGTTCATCGTCTTTATCAATGACGGGGAAATATCTTGAATGTTGTGCAAAGAAAACAGACAGACAACACAATAAGTTCTCCTAGCACATTAAGTTGACGTACAACCCTTTCTAAAAAAGTTCAGGTACAAGATTAGAACAGGTCACAATCAAATGTACTGGCATATCAGTGCTTCACACCCATAGCTTGGATTTAACTAGTATCTGACAAGATTCAGTGTACAAATTGATTATTCAGGGTACAAATTGGCTGTAATGACATGGTCACAATCGCATGAATTAACTCATTCCAAATATAGCTAATTTATGGCATCTCTAATACATTGCCATAGTTCTACTCAAATTCTGCTCAAACAGAGATATGCCAATCATCACAAAAAGTTCAAACAGTGTCATGGCATCATCATTAACATGAGAGGAAACAACTTACACGCGCCGTCCCAGCAATACGTGGTGCCATCTGCTTTGTCGATCATGTAGATGATGCCATTGTGTTCAATAGCATCACAGAAGTGTGTATCAGCTTTGATGATGATCCACTACAAGCCGAGTTGTCTCTAGCTAAAGAAGGCACCGACGTAAAGATAGGCGAGTCCGCGGTCGAACAAGGCAATTAGCTTGTAGTCTGCGTAATTCGCATGTTGTGTGGGCACTTGGCAGATTACAATCTTCTGCAAAACAAGGTCCGTCCAACTGACGTAGTAATCTAGATGACTTGGACCGCGATGGTAATACTCTATATAATCCAACGGAGGAAGGATAATCTCATGGGAGGTCTGGAAGTTCACGAGCACCAACTTTTTACCGTCTTCTCTGAAGGCAGCCATCCAGTGGGAGTTCATGCTGACCCAGTACATACCTGCCAAGAAGTTTCGGGCGATGGTGATCGGATCGATGTCGAGGGAAATGATGTACGGCAACCCACTACATACCTGCAAAGAAGTTTCGGCTAATGGAGATCGGATTGAAGTCGAGGGGCATCATGCACGCCTCCGTATCATGGTGAGCCAATCTCGCAAGACCAGATAGCAGGAAGCAGGGTGTCTTGAAATGCTTAGGCCTCGCTTCGACGATGGTCGTGTGCATGTCCCTCGAGCATGCAGCCAGCCACAGGGCGCTCAACATATCCATACACGAACAACAGAGGTCGAGGATGTCACTGGGGAGATTGCTCCAATCGCGGCTCATATGGATGCTACACGGTTCGCGTTTGGCCATGGTGGAGTTTGGAAGGGGCTTGATTTACGGGGGAGAAGGATGTCGGTGCTGGAGCGGCTAGCGAGGGAATATTGGTACTGGGGGAGGTGAGTGAGGCGACGGTACACGGGGGCACATTGAGATGGAGACGGAGAAGGAGATGGAGATGGAGTGGTGCTATGGGAGCGGAGAGGGAGACGAGGCGAGGCGCCAATGTGCTGTACAGCGGCGGTGACAGACTGCACTGTGCACATGGTGAGGCTGACTTTGGTAACCCGAACACGCCACCTGGACTAGTGTCAGGCGCAGGGTGTTGTCACTTCACTGTGAGGACCTGATGAATAGTATTTTGACCATCTAGTGTACTACAGTTATACTACTACTACTACCACTGCTACCACTGCTACCGCTGCTACCGCTGCTGCCGCTGTTGCCGCTGCTACTGCTACTGCTACTGCTACTGCTACTACTACTACTGCTACTGCTACTGCTACTACTGCTGCTACTACTGCTGCTACTACTACTACTACTACTACTGCTCCTACTACTGCTCCTACTACTGCTGCTCCTACTGCTGCTCCTACTGCTGCTCCTCCTGCTGCTGCTGCTACTGCTACTACTGCTACTACTGCTACTACTGCTCCTATTGCTGCTACTGCTGCTGCTGCTGCTACTACTACTACTACTACTACTACTACTACTGCTACTACTACTCCTACTACTACTGCTACTACTACTTGTTGCTGCTGCTGCTGCTGCTGCCGCTGCCTGCTGCTGCTGCTGCTGCTGCTGCTGCTACTGCTGCCTGCTGCCTGCTGCTGCTGCCACTGCTGCCGCTGCCCGCCGCTGCCGCTGCCGCTGCTGCCGCTGCCGCTGCCGCTGCCGCCGCCGCCGCCGCCGCTGCCGCCGCCGCCGCTGCCGCCGCCGCTGCTGCTACCGCCGCTGCCGCTGCCGCTGCTGCTGCCGCCGCTGCTGCCTACTGCCTGCCATCTCTTTTTATCCATTTTGATGACAAGTATTTTCGGACGGAGGGAGTAGAAAACAGAGTTGGTGATGATGGTGTGCGTGCCATCCTGCAATATAGGCCGTCAGATTTATATCTAACCGATAGGAAAGAAACCATGGCAATTTTGTAAAAATATACCCACATGTCTCTCCACGTTCGCAAATAAGGCCTTCCCTCGTTCAACCTTTTCTCTCACAAGATAAACTACTCATACAAATGCATCTTGATGTTCTGTGTAATGCACGGGCAGCTAGCTTATTTCTTTTAAAATAGTTGCTACGATAATTGGGTTGAAGTGATATATTTTATGTCTGCCCCGAATGATTTCAGATTCACTAGTAGTAACAAAGAAAAGGTTGCCTTGTTAATTAACAGAAAACAGGGTGAAAACTATCACATGAGGCCGGTAAAAACAAGGCACACTGGGTTCAGCGTCATCGTCACTACAGTTGTGCGCGCGCGAGAAGTCTACATATCGAGGGGGCTACCGAGCGAGGCACCGAGACACAATGTTTGAGAGAGAAACCAATTGACAGATTATGATCAGATCGAGTTGTCACCCTTCTGCTGTCATTGTTGGGGGGGGGAGGGAGAGAAAGACGTATCGAGAGTGTGCGCGGTAGGCACAGAGGCACAACTAGCGAGTGTGTGTGTGTGTGTGTGTTTGAAATAGGAGTAGATAGATTATTATCAAGATCGATGTGCCACCCTACTCCTTCGGTGCCGGGTAGTGTGTGTGTGTATGTTTGAGAGAGAAGCCAGTCGATAGATTAGTATCAAGATCGAGGTGTCACCCTACTCCTTCGGTGTTGGGAAGTGTGGGTGTGTGTGGGGGGGGGGGCAGTGACACTCACATATCTCTACTCTTATAAAAAACAGAGTTGGTGATGATGGTGTTCCTGCCATCCTGCAATATAGGCCATCAAATTTATATCCGACGGACAGGAAGGAAACGATGGCAATTTTGCAAAAAGATACCCACACCCCTCTCCGCATTTGCAAATAAGGCATTCCCTTGTTCATCCTTTTCTCCCACAAGATAAACTTCTCATACAAATGCATCTTGATGTTCCGTGCAACACATGGGCATCTTGCTAGTAGGGAGAAGGAGTTTGTGTGACACATATCTAGCTATATTAAGGGATAGGTAGATAGCATATGTGTGAGAGACATTAGTGGCTGTGGGTGGGCGGAATTAAAGGGGTGGGCGTGTTAGACATAGAGAGCGTGTGTGTTTCTGTGTGAGAGACTTGTAGGACGGGGTAGAAAGACGAATTTAACCCTGACGGAGGGAGAGAAATACACGAAGTGCGCGTGTGTGATTCCGATGCCCACAGGGAAATGAGATATGTATGCGTGTGAGAGAGATTGCACAATTCATTCACGTATTACTATCTAGCGATCATGGACGTGCATCGCTTGAACATAAGTCAATATCTACTTCATATCGTGGCCAAAGGTACAATATCGATTCAACGCTATAAAGATTGGACACTCACATATCACATTTTTTTTCTATTTAAATAAGCCTTTTTAGTTGTGCATGCCAAAGTTACAGTGATGTTTCTTCAAACAACCAATGTAGCTATCATGAACATGCACCATTGTTACTCTTGCATTCAAATTCATTAGTCTTGGATGATTTAAGTTTCTATTTTCAAGTAATATATGTAATATTCATATATGAATTCAACGGGTACGCAATTTATGAAATGGGGGCTATGTAATCATATGAGGTAACACTTTTAAGTAGCTGACTACAATATCCATTTCGTTTTGTGCGCCTCTACACTAACACGTCAATGCATTATGTTTAAAGTAAATAACCAATGGCACTAAATTATCTATTTACACGAGAAATACATAGGCTAAGCATTTGATCCCTTTTTTTGTGAACGCGCCACTACACCCGTACGATTGGCCGTGCCCGTGTGAACGTCCAAGTTATCGGCGCATCATCCCGAGTTATTGTCTTTTTTCTGGGGTGGACTTCACACCAGTTATTAACTGCTGACGCGTGCCCCGTGTACACAGTCTAGCATGACCTTCCCGCTAGCACGGTCCAAAATTAGTTGAAACTGGATACGAACGATCCCGCGGGCGGCAAAATCTCCCGCCTCCTTCTAAAATTTCTGCCACATTAGTCTTTAGCATGCGAAATCCCCCTTTTGTCCTTGGTGCACGGAGACCAACAGTTACAATACCGCCCTCATCTACATGATAGGTCGGGGCTGCTTTGGTAACTTCCGGTTACCCCGCTACACTACACCCCCATTTCCTCTCCCCCTCCCGCAAAAACGACTAACTCCACAGCACCAGAGCATCTTACATCACGCCATCCATACTTCATCGCCCTTTCTCCCCTCCCCTCTCGAAACCCTAGACTACTCATCCACCAGCGTACCATAGCCCATTCACCGCCAGCGGCGTCCACCTCGCCGGATCTGCTTCTACGGCCGCATCTACCCCTCCCACCTCCCCTAGAAACAAGTAGACTGCTCATCCACCACTGTACCACAACCCATTCAATGCCGGCCTTGTCCATGGCGCCGGATCTGCTTCGCCGGTACTCTCGTCAACCGCCGCGCATCTGCAGCGGCTCATTCGTACTCCCCACTGGAGACGCTTCGTCCACACCCCCCGGAGCCGCCCCACCGACGCCCCCGTCGACGGCCTTTGATCCTCTTCGCCGACATCTTCCTCAACCCTACCGGAGCCGCTTCGCCGACACCTTCCTCAACCCTACCGGAGTAGCTTTGCCTATACCATTCTCAACCCTACCGGGGCCGCTTTGCCAACTCACAAGTCCACGGCCTCAGATCCGCTTCCTCGCACCCTCATCCAACCTACCAGAGCAGCTTCTGACGCCCCATCCATGGCCGCAGATCCGCATCATTGACACCACCCTTAACCCAACCACCGGAGCAGCTTCTGACGCCCCGTCCACGGCCGCAGATCCGCATCGTCGACACCATCCTTAACCCAACCACCGGAGCAGCTTCACCTACGCCCTCGTCCACAGCCATAGATCCGCTTCGCCCACACCATAGTCCACCCTACCGGAGCCGCTCCACAAACACCCTACTTGACGGTTCTAGATCTCCTTACCGGACACCTACAGCCAGTGCAGTGTCATCACCCTCGATGTTTCTAACCTGATTCCCACAGTCTGGAGAGATGCCAAGCACCCGCCACGGCCTAGGTACTTGTCACCTTTAAACCCGTCCAACATCACCTGCCCAATCTACTTCAAATATACTAAGCGGTGGCTGTTACCTGTTATGCAGCTGGCAAAAACTACAAGGACAATGTTTCTTCTAGATCTAACAGCTTGGCCAACCAAGATCCTGGACTGAGGCATTGCTATGATCTTGTAAGTGCGTCTATATCTCTTGTATTGTTCTGTGCCTGCCAGCGTGCTTTGCTAGGATTTTCGACCAATAATCCCTTTGTGCAGACAATGATTTCTACTATTGGCTGCTAAATTAGATATGTAGATGTCATACATGATACTACCTTGTACCTTTGTTCCTAAATATAAGTCTTTCTAGAGATTCCACTATAGGCTACATACGGAGCAAAATGAGTGAATCTACACTCGAAAATGCATCTATATACATCTGTATGTGGTCCATACTGGAATCTCTACAAAGACATATATTTAGGAACAGGGGCAGTGCATTACACAAAATCGTAGGTGGCATGTAGGAATTCCAGTGCACTACATTAGGCTCCCTTAGAGTGCCTGCTAGTCCAGCATACAGAGTCATGGCTAGTTTATGGTATGCACACAATCGTTAATTGGTGGTTTAAATATGCGCAAGGGATATGCAATGTAGTATCATGTAGAGATGTCTGAAATTAGCCGTGTCAACTTGCAGATAGGGTTACACAATGAAAAAGTACAAGATGTAGTGCACCAGTGGTGATGACTCGCTGGAGGAACCCTAGTGCTGCAGGCAGGGGATCAAGGTAGAGGGAAAGGGGAGAGGAGATGCAAGCGGGCACGGCAATGAATGCTTGCGTGTTTGTTTTTACTTGAGGGTCAGGTGTGACACGGGCGTCAGCAGTTGCATTTTGAGTGTAATATAGGCAGACAACAGAGTCATTTCACTATTCCCCTTCCCTTCAATTTTTAGTGAGGTTCTAACCGAAACACCCCCCTCCAAAGTGAAATTAGTTAAGCCCAAGCCCATAACTCAAAAATGACTTCTTTAGATCTTTTATGGCTTATTTTGACAATATGCCCTGAAAAGGCGGAATCGAACTGGCCCTTAACCTGCAATTCAATTGTGCGTGCAATAATGAATCACTCCTGCCTGCTATCTGTACATTTAGGCATCATCATACATGGCATAACCTAATACATGTGCATTCCATTGTAGAATCTGGAATATGCAATGTTTATGTTAGTTCATACATTGCACATGATGTTTAAATGCCCCTTAAATCTGTTCAGTCAAGTGATGGTCTTTAAGCCTCCTTCTTTGCTTCTTTTCTTGATATGTAAGATTTGCTCACACATCTGTTCAATTGCTTGTTTGCATGAGCCAGCCATACTAGGACTGTTTGCTTTGATTACTTGCTGTTCTTGACCTAACACTCTAACAGAGCTTGTCAACGATTTAAACACTAAGGGCTGCTGTAGTGGGGCCTTGTCTAACTCATAGGTGACATAAAGGTTTGGCTGTACACTACAGTAGGCAAGTATGTTAGGAAAGTATGCATATTTATCTTCCAATGAGACGAGTAACTAGTTGACATAATTATGTGGTGTTGTTTTGTTATAATCTCATCCTTTTGTGTTCACAGACTGGAAAGTATGCATATTTATCTTCTAAGGAGACGAGTAACTAGTTTGTGTCACCTTGCAGAGGGGGTGCAATGAAGAGAAGATTGAGGATTTCCAAGTACAAGATGTTAGGAAGGAGCCTTGCAAGAGAAGTAGGAGCTGTGCTGAGCCTCTTCAACCTGCAAAGGTAAGTCACTGTATGCAACTCAACAGTTCAATTCCTTATTTGTTTCAGGCATAGTTAATTTTCTCTTTTCAATTGCTTTATTTGTCCTCAGTTAATGAGATTCCCAAATAATCATGCCTGATGTTTGGTATTTGTATCACTATTAGTTGACATAATTAAAGGCCTTACCATTTAATTACTCTAGTGTGCCTGAAGCTTTGAAGTCTATTAACCAACTATTATTGCATGAGGCTCACAATCTAGTTTATACTACGCTAATGATTGCATAGTTTTGCATGCTGTAGTATGTTTGTATGAAACCCTCTGCTATTCATTATGCTCCCTAAGACTTTAGTTGAGGCACAGAATGGCCAACTGCTTGCTTACTTATACACAACGTGCTGTCTAAATTTGTAACTTGTCTGTGTTTTCGATTGGGCCCCAACATCATGCTCCTCTTGTGAGCTAAGAGGGATTTCTATATGCAGGCTGCACAGACTATCTTTTTTATAATTTTAAAATATCACCTGCTTATGCTTCATAATGTGTAACATTTTTTTGAAAGTGACGTGTAACATTATTGTTAGTCCTGTTTTGCCATGTAGTACAAAATAGTGTCTTGTTCGCTTCACTGTTGTAACTATATTTTTGCCCTAGTCATGTGTACTTACAGAAACATTTCAAGATGAAGTGACATCAACACAAAGATCTGCGAGCAGTGCGGCATGGCCGTTACCGAATGATTATGGATTGGAATTGGAATGTGCTGATGTTCTCGAGCATCAACTAGAGGTGGCAAGACAAAGTGTACATGATTGTCAACGTATAATCAACAAGTTGAGAATGGACATGTAGGTATTAGATGCAGGAGTCAAAAAAAATGAAACAAGACACTGAGGTAACCATGAAGTAATTGGAGATTTTGCAGACTGAAATTTGTGCTATCTGAATCCGGCCAATCCTATTTTCTAAAGAGATTATAGTTCAAATGGAGTTAAGTTGATGCGCGTCCATGATGTATGAGCTGTATTTTCCCAGTGTATGCAATTTGCTGTTTGTGTATGCTTTATTATCACCTGTGCCGAACCATAATGCCCAGTGGGTATAATCGGCTGTAATTTTTTATTGTATAGTGTAGGATTATTCTACCTTTCTATGCCTTGATCTCTTTGTTGTAATAGTGTAGGCTTTTTAGAGGTGATAGTATTGAGTAGGATAATTCTTTGAATATGCTATATCGTTCAAACGGGGGCCAATTCGCCCGACCATGGCCCTTCACGGGCCGTCGGATCCATGGGCCTTCTACGTCTCATAGGATCCATGGGCCTTCTACGTCTTGTAGGACCCATGGGCCTTCTACGTCTCGTAGGATCCATGGACCTTGTACGTCTCGTAGGATCCATGGGCCGCCGGCTCATTTATGGGTCTTGTACGGGCCTTTAATGGGCCGTAGACGGGCCTTTAATGGAAATCGTACGTTTTATGGGCTGACCATAACGGGCCGTTAATAGGCCATATTTGGTGATGCTATGAAAATGGCCCAACAGACTAATGGTCCACAAACGGGCCGACTGTAACGACGGGCTGAATTTGGCCCACAAATAGAAAATGACAGTAACGGGCTGTAAGTAACCGAATGCTGCAAATGAGCCCAAGAATAAATGGGCCCTTAGAAGGCCGAAAGTTAGCTTGGGCTGGAAACAGCCCAACGGAGTAACGGGCCGTTAATGGGTATAAAGTGATACACTGTTCATTACAGGCCAGTTTCACCATGGGCCGTTAATGGGTGTAAAGTAATACACTATTCATTACGGGCCAGTTTCAGCACGGGCCGCTAATGGGCCAAGAGTTACAAAGGGCCTCATATGGGCCAAAAGACGTCATGGGCTATACATGGGCCAGAAGTGAAAACGGGCTAGAATCATATTGGACGGCCCAGATGACGCTACTGGGCCTAATTCGGATAGGGCGTAACGGGCCTTGGGTTAGCGGGCTGTAAATGGGCTGTATGCGAACATGTCGTTAACATGCTTTCCATGGGTCGGCCCGCCAGCTTTTGACCAAGTCAAATGGGCCGGCCTTTTCACAGGAATGGGACACTGTTGGGCCGTGCCACGTGTCGACGTATCATAGGCGCCTTCTGTCCAGTGAGTGGATGACATCTGTCCCAATGATGAGCCGACACGTGTTTCCTCTAGCGAATGATGATTTTACACATGGAAAATCCCCATTGGTCGGGGCTGTTAACGGGTTATCGGATCCAAAACCCGACCCGATAGCTTAACGGCGTTCCGTTACGGTGGATGCCACGTGTCGGTCACCCTTGACGAAAGCACTTCTGTGACGCGTGATTTATTGTCATGGAAGTGGACACTTCCGTGATGATAATTTTGGTAATGTCATGGAACACTTCTATGACAGCACATGTATGACTATCTTGATTCTGTCATAAATTTGTCATGGATGTACATGAATGACAAAAAAGCGACCTACTGTGACAAACACGTATCATCACGGAAGTGTATTTTTTTGTAGTGAGTACTACCTCCGTCCTGGTTTACTCTTCCTATTTTGTAGTATCAAAATTTGACCATAGATTTAACTGCCAAAATGTTAATGCATGTCACTAAGAACTATATCGTTGGATTCGTATTTGAACATAATTTCAAATGGTGTAATTTTTAGTGACATGCATTGGCATTTTCTTACGTAAATCTATGGTCAAAATTTTATACTAAATAAGAGGTAGTACAAAAGTGGGCTATAACGACCCTTCACTATGTAGGGAAAAACACGTGCCAAATTCACTTGTGATGCATTTGGCATAGATGCCCCTCCATTGCTCACCTGGTGCCCCAATCTGGATCACCTACTTTGCTCCGGTGCCAAATTAATAACTCACACAATGAAAAAACACTTGCGTGGGAGAGAGAGAGAGAGGACTGAGGCAATAAAAAACACTTGTTTGGGAGAGTGAGAGGCTGGTGTAGTTGGTTTTATTGATTTGTTTATACATGTGGGTATGTGTGCACACACGTGCCAACTCTCTCACATCGCGAGAGCGGTGCCAAAATCTTTTGATTTGACATCGATGCGTATTATGTGGCATACTTTTGCGAAATATGGCATCAGCCACATAGTGGAAGGCAACAAATTCCCAAGCTCTTCACGTACTCCTAGGTAAATGAGAGGAAAGAGAAAGAGAGAGAGAGTGAAAAAAATATCACTAGCCAGCCAACCCTATCATATGAGCGAATGATATTGGTACCTCTTGATGACACGACAATCTTATACAGCCAGCTGCTCTAATATGTTCTCTTCTTTTGTAGATAAAAAAAGACCCGAAAGTGAAAAATGTGCTGCACTATAACAATCTCATCGAATGCCTTGATCTCCATCTTACAGAAATTGATTTGATCGACTACCGAGGCAGCACATCCGAGATTAAATTGGCCAGGTTCTTTGTTCTGGAGGCAAGTGTGCTCAAGGTAATGAGGTTTGGCGTTCTCTGGCGCAACAATGAATGGCGTGCTGATCACCGCAAGCGTCTAAGCCTAAATGACAGAGTCTCTGCAGAAGATGAATTTGTTTTTGAAACATCAAGTGGCCAGAGACTCGAAAACTTATTTGCCCATTAGTGACTTGTTAGGGCAATGGATTTTAGTTTGTACGAGAATGCTGCATCCACCTAAAGTAACGAAAGTTCTTACGTAAACTTCCTAGTAATTCCCTCTTCATAGGTCCAACATTACTCCTAACATTTGTAATATCAGTTTGAAACTTGTAATATTGCCGTGTCCTATTCCTGCGTTTTCAAAATCCTGCGAATCAAACAGGTCCTGAGTTGGTGATGATGTTGTGCCTGCCATCTTTCACCAATAGCCGTCGGATCTAGATCTGACGCATACAAACCAAACTTCTCCATTTTTGCAAAAAGATGCCCGCACTTGTTCCCTATTTACAAACAACTCCTTGTCTCTCACAATCAGCCTTATCTCCTCCCCACCACATCTAGAAGGCCATGGAAAAATCGGGCGTGATGGCCACTGCCGGCACCGTCCACCCCCAATCTTGGTGTTCCGTGCAATGCACGGGCATTTACGCATGGGAAATTGTGTCGAACACGGCTAGTTGTAAGCAGGCTAGGTCTACAACAATGATGATAGTGACTGCAGACGGTGAGGCTGACTATGGTATGCCGAACACGGCGCCTATACTCAGGTGTCATCTCTGACGTAGGGTCTTGTCACTTCACTGTGAGGAGCAGCACGTAATAATTTGACCAACGGGTAGTATAGTGCTAATACATTGGTAGTAGTACTACTACTAGTACTAGCACCACCATCTGGATTTAGTAGTACTACCACGTCCATCTGGATTTAGTATTTGACTAGCAATATCTAGTAGTGCATGTCACAAAAAATGTACTACTCCCTCTGTAAATAAATACATGGTGTATTGTTTTATTCCTATCGGCGAGATAACTCAATGTCCTTTTGCTACTTAATAGGATTACATGCAATGAACTAACCACTGCATGTGATGTTTGGTAGTCTCAAGTCATGGAAGCATGCACGAGTACAGAGGGGGACGCAACTTCATTGACTTACTGCACCCGCCTTTGGGTGTATGACACGTGGGCCCAACGGGTGGCTGGCCAACCTGTCATACAACCAAAGGCAGGTGCAGTAGAGGGGCGAGGAGTAGATAGCCAACACGCACGTGAATTCAATGCAGTCTGCACTTCTCATATAAAGGCTCCCACCAGTCCAATCTACGAAATCCTACGCACCTACGCACCCAAGGGCAAGAGTGATCACTCCAATCGCAAGATCAGTTGACTAGAAGCTAGACCCATGGAGGCGATGAGCGCGAGCATCAGCGGGCTGTGAGATGGTCCACGACACTGGCCTGCGGCCCGGCACCGAGGAACGTCTCCAGGTAGTGTTTGAGGCTACCAGGGAGAGGGGCCGCTTGGACAACAGCTTCGTCTCCTTATTCGACGAGGTCCTCGTCGGCTTCCTCGACAAGTTCACCATTGTCAAGAAGCTCGCGGATGACCTTGACGTATGCCTCCAGCCCATGCGCCCAGGCTCTGTGATGCCTTCCACCCTCAACGGCCTCTATGGTGACAACCTCTTCGACACACTGGTGGCCCTGCGACTGCCCGCCGTCGCGCCGAAGAATGTCCACCTTGAGGTCGCGCTTGCCGCGCAGCGCCTGGCGCAGCAAGACACCATCGACATAATCACTCACGTCTACGCACAAATCGTCCACAAGGACTACTACATGCAAGAGGAGGACGATAGGACGCTGGCCTTCTTGGACCGCAGGGCAACCTTGGATGGCATTGTTCAGAAGCACGTTGAGCTTGCCACCAACGCCGCTGCTCCTCACACGTCGGTTGGTGACCCGGTGCACTAGAGCGTGAGGATGTTGTTGATGGATCCATATGTATCTTTATCTTTCCGTCAAATCCATGTAGTAGTATATGGTACTACTAGTAATTATCTCACCTTTCGCATCAACTTCACAATTTTCCTACGTACTCCATGCATGAACCGCGTCAGAACCAAACTTCTCATTACTCTAGGGAAAATCGTTATTTCTATCTATCGGTCAAAAGAAAAGCCTGCCGTGTTCGCGTCACACCCCCACACGGTTGGTTCGGCACGCCGCTCAAGGGGGAATGCGTGCTGTGTTGCATTTTCACTTACAAGTGGGACCGTAGTTGAGCAAACCGACTATCGACAAACCCCCACCCCGCCCACCGTGCGATGGCTGAGAAAACAGGAGGGAGAAGAGATGGCCATAGCACGGACTCCAAGAAAATCTGGTGTCGGATGGGACTCGTGCGGGTGGCGTGTGCCGTACTGCTAGACATGAATGCTAGTTATGGCCCATGCCACCCCACTATATCGAGGTGTTGGTTATGTAGAACAAATTTCCTGGAGTCCATGCTCAGCCCTCCTCTATCTCTCTTCTCAGCCAGCCAGCAGACGCGCGGAGCCCATCGTCTGTTTGCTCATAGGCGGTCCCACATGTCAGTGAAAATGCAAGAGGACCCACCGAATCTGCACATCTTTCACCTCAACGTGCTGGTGATGAAAAACAAATCCAATAAAGATCTTCGGTGGCCGCTTTTGGAGTTACTCAAGAGTAGTAAGATTCTATTTACAGTTTAACCCAAGATGCGCATCACGTGGCTTCAACTGCCACTCTATTTTCTTGCATGACACGACCTGGATGCTGGATGTCCCACGTGTCAGCAAAAGGAGGAAGAACTCGACCAAATCTTCGGTTGTGCTCTCAGATTAGACTAGTTGTGCTAACTTAAAATTTTATTGTGTAGAATGGATGCAAGTTTTGGTATTGGGAAGAAGAGTACAACGATATATTGATAGAGCGCAATTTAGTAGATGTTCTAGCACTTTTAGCTAGCATAGAGGCTAGAGATGAGACTAGTGCACTTGTTGATAGAATAGAGGCTAGACACGTCTACTTCTTTACACTCAAAGAAGAAATAAGCATGCAGGATCGAGCCTCCGCAGATCAACAATGAATGCATCGAGAAGGCACTAATCCAACTTACAGGAGCAATTATGGAAGTTGGATATCTTCTAAAATGTATTCTTGTGGTTCTTGTTTTTCTAGTCAAAATTTTGGTGATGTATTTCCATGTACCAAAAATCAATTATGAAAAAAAGATATGTGTTTGCAAAGAAAAATGTACGCGACCGGGATGCGTCCGCGCGTTCGGCGCACGGCCACCGCATCCGAGAAATGGCCTGGACATGACCCCATTGCCCTACCCAAACGGACAAAATCCAGGAAAAATGGAGGTCCGTTTGGGGTCGTGCGTTGGAGTTGGCCTTACAAGTGAGACCCAGTTGAGGAAACCGACTATCGGCAAACCCCCACCTCGCCCGCCGCGCGATGGCTGAGTTAGAGAAACGACGAGGTTGAAGAGATTGCTGTAGCACGGACTCCAACAAATATGGTGTCAGATGGAAGTCGTGCTGGTGGCATGTGCCGTACTCCTGGACGTGAATGCTTGTTATGGCCCATGCCACCCTACTACTCCTACTACTTATAGTAGTAGTATCGAGGATTCAAGGTGCTGGTTACGTATAGTGAACACATGAACATATGGCCCACCTCACACTGTGGCCAAATTTCCTGGAGTCTGTGCTAGGTTAAAAAGTGTTCTTTGTGAAGATGGGTGGCTGGTCTCAAGTTTAAAACTTGTTGTATTACGTACGTAGACGTAGAGATAGTGCATCATGTGAAGCTAGTACAAATAGTGTACTATTGTTGATTGGCCTCATCCGATAACCTATTGCAATGCACGTATAATTATGTATTTGGAAAATATTTTTTTGCCTTGTCGCAGCACCCACTCAGAGAAGCGACTCAAAAGCCATTCATAAATTTAGTAAGTTTATCATAGGCATATCATTTTATTACATATAACAAGTCATCAACCCACAACGACAACGAGGATACATTATAAATACTAAAGTTTTCGTCACACAACAAATAACAAGCAATGAAATGAACTTCAACTCAACCAATCCTCGGCGTTGGAAACACTTGCTTTGAACCACAAGTGATTCTCTGGGAATGGCCAGCTACTGTCAATCTCAAGACCAACGCAGGACTGATCATCCAGGCTGAAGCGACCTACTATATCATGACCAGGGTAGGGAACCACCGCAATGTCCGACGTATATATATAGTTGCTTCTCATAAATGGTAGTAACATTGTGTCAACAGCAGTTGGATCGCCTTTCACCATCATTGGATAGTTTTGTCCAAGGAAGAGGGAGTTTGCTCCAAGACTATCAATACTATACCAGGGAGAAGGTGTTGGCGCTAGCACAGTAGTATCCATCCCGAATACCATACAAGGGGTGTTGGAATAGGTCCGGAGAGTGCGACCATGGGAGACACCACCTGCTTCCTTAGTAGTAACATTAGCAGTGGGTTGTATACAGATAAGGAGTGATCCATCGGAAGTTGCCAGGCGCCACTGAGTATATCGGCCCTCCTCGTCCTCATCTGCCCCTTGGTTATAAAAAAATTTCAAGTATAGGTGGTGGAATGTCCACAGTACCTTGGAAACACAAGAAGAAGGTTAATTACTAGAGAAGGGAAACTTGCTAACTCTCATGCATGTGGATGAAACAATTATAATTACGTGGAAGACAAACGTACCGAAACTACGAGGATCCCATGCAAAAACAGTGCCACGAGTGGTGGCAGCAAACACAAGACCCTCGTATTCAATTGCATCACAGTACACATCCGTGTATAGAAACTGATTTTTGAGCAATATCCATCCAGTCGAACCACGAAGGACGACAACAAACTTGTCGAAGATAGCAACAGCTTGATAGTTCTTGTAATTCCAAGAGCGGTTAGGAACTCGAGAAATTGCTATCTTCCGTAGATGACAGTCACCATGATCATATTTGAATGTACGTAGATCATCTGTGTGTTCAACCTCAGGGCACTCGAAGATTTCTGGAAGTGGAATCCGCTGACAAATGTACACATTCACAAGTTCCCACTCGCAATTGTACCCAATATAAACAACCCAATCTCCATTTGCGCCTGCCCAAGCCTTACCCTTAAGAGATGGCATCTTAACATCATACGTATCATTCTCAAGCGGCATCAACTTGCACAAGGCGGGGCTTCCCTCGTCCCCGTGCCAGTCAGCAGGGTCACGGAGAAGAAGATAGGGGAGATCAAACCGCTCCTGGACCCTTGGGTTCCTTGTAATGATGTTATTAGTTGAGTCGAAAATGTTCTTGAATGAACCTGCCATGCTAGCCGAGGTGATGACGTCGCACCGATCAATGAGTTCCCCCACCACGTCATCTTTCAGATCGGGGCAAGTATAACGGGGTCATTTCCGGCTTGTTCCCTCCATGGAGAAGACGATCGAACAATGGCAGAAGGAAGGGTGAAGGAAAATGGAGGAGGGAGGAAGAGCGTGCGACAACAGTTCCAAATCGAGAGGGAAAGGCGAAGAGTCGGTGGACGGTTGCCAGTTTGCCACGGTACACGAAGAGGCGCCCCGGCCTACACGTCCTTTCGGAAATTGTACAAAAGGACTCACCGTCGTCTCACTGACATGTTGGAACGGGACCACATGTCAATGAAACATGGTGTGTAATTTCTCGTGCAAAATGCGATCTGGCCACGTTGGCCCGAGGTGCCGCATTAGTTATCGACCTTTATTTTTTTTAACATACAATCTGAGTGGATAGCTCATGTGGTCATCACATGTGAGCAGATATATAGGTGGGTTACATGGGCAGGCGGCAACAATCTAAGTGCTAAAAGAGTTGATCTTGAAAAAAGACTTGATCCAATGCTTGGTTTTGTTTGGATTTTCCAACTATGACCATTGGATAGAGTGAATCAATGGCTTACGTTCAAAGTTATTCTCATAGTACTATAGGTATAGGAACGTGGAGAGATTTGGTTGATTTTATATCGCTGAATAATATAAAATATTATGAGTGCAGACGCTCCACCCCGAGGTTTGTACCTCCTTCTCGGTCGTCGGGAATCTATGTTCTTCCACTCTTTCGTTTAAGACATGAGTTTTGTTCATCCTGTCACCGGCACGCGGGACATCTATATGCCTCCATTTTACAAAATCATACTATATGCCTCCATGACACACGAGACATCTAGCATCAAGGTGGCGTGTCATGCAAGAAAATGGAGATATGCAGTGCGTAAGTGAGTCGTGCACTTCGATGGCACCTAGTACTACGCAATATTTTTTCTCCTCGATGGCACGTGAATAGTGCACGTAGTCAATGACAGAGCACGAGATGGTAGCCATGGACATGGTCGGCCCTTTTTGAAGAGAGTACTAATAAATACGTAACTTTGATGTGTCCCGTCAACTCACAGAACGACGAGAAGCTTGCTTACTACACCTTCTCCCTCACCAACGCGTGCGTGGTGGCTCGCAGCACGAGGAGAAACTTTTGCTTACAAGCGGTGGACGTGCAACAGTTCATTTGGTGTCAGATTGCCAGTAGTAGTACCATCATTATTGTTCGACTTCCAGAAGAGGAGAACAGCCAAGCGCAAGGTCACCTACTAACCTAGTACAATACTACTATAGCCAAAGCTGGTCCACCTTTTTAGAGCATGGTTAATTAATATAGGCGGCTCTTGCAGTGGCACATCATTTAGAGCAAGTACTCTCTTCGTAGGATCCAAGGAAGTGAAACAAAAGTTGGCGTGGATGCTAGATTGCCAATTAAAACATGATTACATAGGAAAAAAAATCCTATAGCATTCTATCCTATGAATCAAACGGCCAATGTAGGAAAATTATGAGGGGGGTCTCTCCAACAGTGTTCCTCGGCTTGCACCTAGCATCATGATGGTCGAACTTGGAGTCATTTATCTGGTACACGTGGCATCTCAGATCTGGTAATCCAATATTAGGTTGGCTCTATGTGATGTGGCAACTTCATATACTAATCGGATGCTGGCTATACTACTATGGTACTCACACTCCAAGAAGTGACTCGAAATCCATTCATAAATTGAGTCTATGACATGCATTTGCAAATGTACCATTCATTACATACAACAAGTCATCAACACACAACGACAACGATGATACATGTTGGATTATAGATTATTTCCAACAAAACATTCTAGTAAATACTGAAGTTTTCATCACACAACAAATAGCAAGCAATGAAATGAACTTCAACTCAACCAATCCTCGGTGTTGGAAATGCTTGCTTTGAACCATATGTGCTCTAGGAAGGGCCAGCTATTGTCAATATCGAGAGCAACGCAGGACTGAGCATCCAGGCTGAAGCGGCATATATCAGGACCAGGGTAGGGAACCACCGCAATGTTCGAGGTATAGATACAGTTGCTTCTCATAAATGGTAGTAACGTTGTGTCAACAATAGTTGGATCGCCTTTCACCATCATTGGATAGTTTTGTCTAAGGAAGAGCGAGTTTTCTCCAAGACTATCAATACCGTACCAAGGAGAAGGTGTTGGCGCTACCACACTAGTATCCATCCCGAATACCCTGCAATGGGTGTTGGAATAGGTCCAGAGAGGGCGACCATGGGAGAGAACACCTTCTACCTCAGTAGTAATAATCACAGTGCACTGTATACGGACAAGAAGAGGTGATCCATCGGAATTACTTGCCAGGCGCCACTGAGTATATAAGTTCCGCTCGTCCTCATGCTCGTGATCATCACCATCGTCATCTCCCCCTTGGTTATAAAATTTTTCAAGTATAGGTGGTGGAATGTTCACAGGACCTTGGAAACACAAGAAGGTTAATTAGTAAAGGGAAACTCACATGCATGTGGCTGAAACAATTATAATTATGATGGAAGACAAACGTACGGAAACTACGAGGATCCCATGCAAAAACAATGCCACGAGTGATGGCAGCAAACACAAGATCCTCGTATTCAATTGCATCACAGTACTCATCCATGTACAGTTGAGAAATATCCATGGACGAACCGTGGAATCAATAAGGAAGGCAACAAGCTTGTCGAAGATAGCAACAACTTGATAGTTCTTGTAATTCCAAGAGTGGTTGGGAACTCGACAAATTGCTATCTTCCGTAGACGACAGTCACCATGATCGTATTTGAACGTACGTAGATCATCTGTGTGCTCAACCTCAGGGCACTCTGAGATTTTTGGAAGTGGAATCCGCTGACGAGTGTACACATTCACAAGTTCCCACTCGCAATTGTACCCAATATAAACAACCCAATCTCCATTTGCGCTAGCCCAGGCCTTACCCTGAAGCGATGGCATCTTGAAATCACACGTATCATTATCAAGCGGCATCAACTTGCACAAGGCAAGGCCTTCGTCGTCCGCGCCCATGCGAAAAGGCTTATAGCAAAGAAGATAAGGGAGATCAAACCGCTCCTGGACCCTTGGGTTCCTTGTAATGATGTTATTAGTTGAGTCGAGAATGTTCTTGAACGAACCTGCCATGCTAGCCGAGGTGATGACGTCGCACCGATGAATGAGTTCCCCCACCACGTCATCTCTCAGATCAGGGCAAGAATAACGGGGTTGTTTCCGGCTTGTTCCCTCCATGGAGAAGATGATCGGACAATGGCAGACGGAAGGGTGAAGGCAAATGGAGGAGGGAGGAAGAGCATGCGACAGCAATTCCAAATCGAGAGGGAAAGGCGAAGAGTCGGTGGATGGTTGCCAGTTTGCCACGGTACATGAAGAGGCGCCCCAGCCTACACGTCCTCTCGGAAATTGTACAAAAGGACTCGCCGTCGTCTCACTGACATGTTGGAACGGGACCACATGTCAACGAAACATGGTGTGTAATTTCTCGTGCAAAATGCGATCTGGCCACATTGGCCCGAAGTGCCGTATTATTTCCTGACTTTATTGTTTTAATGGCGTGCCGTTTAGTTTTGAAGCATGACTAACTGGTACTGTTTGCAGAGAAAATATAAACTACTCTACCACTACTCCACCTCCACTACCAGTAGTATAAAAATGATATATAGGCTGGAGCTTTAGAGCTTTCTTGCTAACGGCTGCCCACTTGCTTCTCACACTATCACCCTCTCTCCAGATCTAAAAAAGACGGCCTCTCTCTCCCTCCTCACCGGTGGTCATAGATCCGCCGGGGAAGAAAAGGACATGCAACATTGACGCACTCGTCGTCAGCGAGCGAGGTCACACACTGACGACAAGGTCGTTCTCTCAGACCTAGCGCCCGCGCGGGATGGCCTCCGCCCCCAAGATCGCTGCCATAGTGCGTGCGGAGGACGACGACCACGAGCGAAGCCACTTCCCGCCGACCCTCAAGTATGCTACCTCTTTTCGAACCATACCCTTGTTCTATTGCCCTATCTGCCATGTCGCTGCATGTGGATCTTTTTCCACTCCACCATCTTCCCAATTTGCTATCCTCTGCTCTGCTGGTCATGCAGACGAAAACCTTAATTTGCACTATTAAAGGAAACCCTACTTCATGTAGACTAATGCATGTCTGGGTTGAATAAGGAAAGGAAGGGAGACTGTATTGTCCAAGAGAGTAGGCATCGAAACCGCATCTAGGTTGAAAAGGGGAAAATCAGTAGCTAAGGAACGAGTCTCGTGTCTCTTGGTTGAAGAAGGGTAGAAAGGCATGACAACACAATAGATAATGACCAGGTCGATCGGTTTGTTGTCCTCACATAGGAAAACGGTGGCTAAACATAACAAAAATGGGACGTAATCCACATATGCTGCTTGGATATTTGTTGCTATGGGCAACCATACCTCCCTCACCACTCTATGCGTCCGTGGAGGTACATTGTACTGGTGCGCCCACTGTCCGAATGGGCCTCCCATGCTCTTATTGTCACTTTTTTGCTGTTAGTATAACGCCAACAGTCAAGTCAAGCAATGCTACTGCTAAAGTGATGCCACATTTAACTAATGCCGCACTCAGTCTAATGCCACCGATAAATTTAAGCAATGCCATTTAATGTCACTAGATTATTTCAGGGTTAGCTGTTGATTGTGGATGTATTAAAGATTTTTCAGCTAAGGCATTCTAATGTTGTTGCACAACCAGTATACCAACGATGAAACTTGTTACTACCTTCAGATTTTTGCATTGTTAATGCTTATAGATTACATACCTCACTTTCATGAGATAAGTTAATTTTTTTGTACAGTGTCACCAAAATGCCAAGGCGCTGATGTCATTTTATTTTGGTTAAACTGCACAAAAAATTATGAAGACAAGAGGAAAGGTCAAGAATGGTCACCTCCTCCTCCGGCAGTTCTCTTGATTTGTTCGATCAAGTTTTTATGTTTAATCGATTATCAAGATTAGGATAACAAATTTTTAAGGTCCCCCCGAGTTCGAAATGATATTTACCTTGGAGGTACATGGTTTGCAATTTTTTTATACTATCATTAGTTAATAATGCTAGTTACCTTCAGACTTTTGTATTTGGTTTTAATGCTCATGCACAGCTAGTATACCAATGCTGAAACGTGTTACCTTTACATTTTGTATTGTTAATTCTTATAGAAATCTTCCAGTGCCAGAGTTTATTGAAATATGTTCATAAAACCATTGTACTGTACCCTATAATAAAATAACTAATCTACTGTTGCACTAGTCACTGGATTAGTGTATATTTGTAGTATTCGAAATTTCGAATGGTGTTGCATTAGCGTATGGACATAAATAAAGTGTGGAAAGCTTTCCCAGATATGTGCTCAAGAAAACTACTACCTGTTTTTCTAAATACTAGACGTTTGGGTACTTTAAACTGAACCGCAAAAACATCTTATATTAAGGAACAGAGGGTGTAGAGTTCACTCAAATTATCCCAGTAAAGCTAGTCACACCTTTGTTAAAATTAATGTTCATTATGTTATCGGAGGAGGTCTGTAAGTTTGTCTCTAATGCCTGTCGACTACATACCTGACATCATGATGTAATGTTAAGTCACTTCCTTTTGTATAGTGTCACTGAATTTTCAAGGTGGTGATGGCATTTTATTTTAGTTGAACTGCACAAAATATGCTTAAAAGAAGAGGAAAGGTCAGGAATCGATCATTCTTTCAGAAAGAACTATATATGCCTTTCTGACATCAGCCGCTGTTGCCTTATTTATTCCTTCAAACAGGTGGTTAGAAACAGTCTTGCTACCTTTTCCCATTAAGAAATTGGAATGCTTATATTTGTGAGTCTATGCTTCAACTAGTGCCACTTTTATAGTAATCACACTTTCAATATCTATGCAAATAGGGATGCTCGATTTTAGTGGAACTGCACAAAAAGTCTAACTGGTTCAACATTAGGAGCATGTTTTCTTCCAAACCTTTATATCCAATTGGTGGAACTATGAGCTGTTCATTAAGAAGGTACATGGTTTGCTACTATCTTGCTACTCTTTTTGTACTGTCATTAGATAGTAATACTAGTGGTTTGCATGTTAATTTATTGGCAGGGTGGACCTACATTGGAGGTGCAGGACATGATTCAATGATTGGATGCTCAATTTCGGTCGTATCAATTTCACCTCTTCCATCACTGCGAACATGTATATCCTTGGTCTGATGAAGAATAGGCGCTATATTTCTGCTCTGAACAAGCAAATCAATTTAGTATGAAATTGTCCAGGGCAAAACATGATTGTATCAAATTGTCCAGTGCAAAACATGACAGATGCTAAGCGGAAGAGAGATGTTTAAGCCGAAAATACAAGGTAGGGTATATGTTTACTAGCTGCTTGATATTTTTGCAGACAGACACCCGTTGCTATTTGGCAAACACACAAAGTGACCGCTATTTTGGTTGAACTGCACAAAAGAATAGTATAGCCACTGCATGCAATGCCATTTGAAAATAGACACAGAAAGATTGGATAGTCACTTCATGGACTGCAGAAAAGTAGTACTGTACTATTTATTGGCCAACACTAGGTGCTTCATTGCTTTGGTCTGATTATACAATGGGCATCATTTTGCCTAAGTTAAAGTTTGTATTCCGAAAATAGTCTCGCCGCGTGATCAAGAGAAGACCAAATCATATTGCAGTGGATGTTCCTCCATCATGTGTGGTTCATTCTCATGGTTCCAGCTGTTGGTGAAACCACTTATGTTTGCAAGAGGAATTGTAGACTTCACAAACAAATTTGTCTTTCAGTCTATACTGAATGTTGGCCAAGAGAAGCATCCATGTTAGTAGGAAGAACATATGTTTTTCTAGATCTTTGCTTTTGGAGCTACATATTTGTATATGATCTGTGAATCATTGAGATGCATTAACATGTTGATCTTATGTATGTGAATCATACTAGTTGGTTTTAGTTGTGGCTGATCTTTGCTTTTGGAGCTACATATTTGTATATGATATGTGAATCATTGAGATGCATTAATAGTTCCTTATATCTTTTCGCTCAGTGTTTAAAAGTTATTGATCGATCACTAGCTAGCCTACTAATGCACTCCTGGCAGTTTTACTTGCGACGCAACATCCGAAGTGGCAGTTTTTTGAATAAAAATGCCTACCTACGAAGAAACTAACAAGCTGCTCTGAAGAAAATGCCATGCGAATCTGAAGAAACTGCCAGCGAAAACGTTCGCAAATGCCTTATCTCCCAGCTAAAGTTCATCAACTAATTCCCTCGGCTGTGACTCGTTGCATGCTGCTCCGCGTACTGGCTGCGAGCGATTTTGAGTGCCTGCATGCAACCGGCCGTAATCAAGGCAGCTAACTAATGCGAAAAAGATGCACTTTAATTGTTACGGGCCTTTTAAATCCGTGGAATCATTATTGACAAGGATGGAGATGATTCGAGTGCACTCGTTTGACCGTCATGCCAGCGTGCGACCCAGCACGGACGGGACGGGACGGCACAGTCAGAATTTTAGTTTCTCTAGTTTTCCACGGCAAGCTGGCGCGCTAAGCCATGCCTGCTTAATTATGCATTGAATTCCGATGACCGTCGCGCTACCTTCCGCCTATAAGTACTATTTCCCGGCCTTCTATGGTGGCACCGTGACCCAACTCGCCCTATCCTCATAAGCCCCCACTGGCCCGACGTCGCTCTCCACTTATCCTTGCTCTCGCCACGTCCGCCATGCCCCCGCCCGTCCGCGATAGGCGAGGCCGGAGGCGTTCACTACTGGAACTAGTGTTTGGTTTTTCACCGAAAGGCAGGCAGAGGGAGGAGGCATTCTATCGGTCTTTAGATGGCAATGCGGAGATCGAGGACTTGTTGGAGCACGACCGCCTGGCGGAGGAGTAGGAGTTGTTGGAGCGCGACCGCTTGCCGGAGGAGCAGCGTATTGCCGATTTGCGCCGCCAGCGAGACATGGAGCAGCAGCGCACCGACGCTCTGAATCGCGAGCAGAGCGCCTGCAATTGGGCCGACTACGTGGAGGTCGGCCCCCAGCAAATATCCCTGGAGGCTGTCGGGCACGCACGCGTTTGTGACGCCGATTTTTACTACCAGCTCGTCAAGTGGGTTTCCCGCTTAGAAGCCGAAGCTTCGGTGGACCACACCGGCATGGAAAGGGCCAACGCGTGCGGGCAACGCGCCCTATCACACCTGTGGCAAGTCCGAGGCGAGGCGGAGGACGCTGGTGCCGGCGTTTAGCGTGTACCATAGATGGCGGCTGGCATCGTCTAGTTAGCTAAGAGTAAGTTAGTACTTGTACTCTACTGGAGTATTAGTGGGAGTAGATAGTTAACTTGGCTATGATGGTTGTCAACGTGGAAGTTCAGTACTCTATATGTGGATCAGACCTGTTACTTTGCTCTGAATGTTGAACTTTATGTTTGAACGTATGGAATGGGCTATTTTTTTTTTAAATGGGTTGTATTTGTCCTCCACAGGTTTAGAGGCTGACTTGTGGGCCTACCAAGTTGATGCGTACACAATCAGGAGATGATTGTACGTGGAGAGGATGACAGCAGGGACCCACCAAGGTCATGGCAGTACGCAAGCAAGTGCCTCCTTATTTCAAGCCAATAAAAAATGGCTCCTCCTAATGGATTTCTGACATCTGGGTCCCATGCCATTGTCAACGTAGTCAATAAATGAGAGAATTGCACAACGAGCGGCTGACACCAGGGACCCAGCAGCTCGCCCAGTTATTTTTGTTTTGGGTTACTTTGATAAATACCACTCCAAATCTGGTGTTCCTGAGAAATGCCACTGCAATTTCCAAACTTTGAAAAATGCCATTTCATGCCATTTCCAGTGGCATTTTTCGAAGTCTGGAGTGGAGTTTTTCAAAGTTTGCAAATTGCAGTGGCGTTTTCCAAAGTTTGCAAAAATTGCAGTGGCATTTTTCAAAGTTTGGAAATTGCAGTGGCATTTTTATGAATCACCATAATTGGAGTGGCATTTATCTAATTTTTTTGAGACGGAAGCAGGGTGTCAACTGGGCTGTGCGGGGCACTCTGGCGTGTCTAGACAGCCTTCTCTTTTATGTTTACCACAGACCAGCCCAGTAGTTTTTTTCTTTCTGAAAATGGCTAGCCCAGTTATTTTGTGATTTGCCAAGTAAGTCACTTTGTCAGGCCTGTTGGGCTGCAAATCTTTCAAGACAAGGAGAGCTTCATTCGGCTGGACAAAAAAATGGCCTATCAGTAATGAGAAATGGGCTGTATATTTTTAAAACACATCAAACCGACAATTAGTTTTAAATTTCTTTTTTTTTTCATTTTGGGATTTTAAATTGCGTTACTTTTTATGTGTGGACAATTTGTTGGATTTTATATTGATATACATTTATTTTTAAGATCAGTTTGAATGTGACTCGAAATTTCAGGATTAAAAACAGTTTGGACCGCACCGAAATATGCAAAATTTCGTATAACTTTTTAACCGTGGCCACAATATGGGCTGTAATGCTAACAAAAAGAATATGGTCTCCAAAATAAAACCTTAAGAATTAGCAAATGGGCTGTAAATTATTAGAAATAATGGCAGATGGGCTGTATGCTGTTTTCCACAGATTTGAGGCTTTCTTAAAAGAAAGGTTGGCGCACAAGCAGTGACTGTTGGATGTCCATCCAACGGCCGTCGTGCTTCTTCAATCTCTCCTCTTCCTTCTCCAACCACTCAAACAAGCGCCGGTGGGACTGCCTGCTCCCTCCTCCCCGCGGCCGGCTATGCTGCCGCGCAGGCCTCATCGCCCCACCGTACTCCCATCACTGGCCTAGCCATCCCTCTAGTCACCCACACCTGCTGTTATTCTTTGGCGATGGTAGACGAACCAGTAAACACTCATACAGTCATACTCCCCTCCACGTGGGAAACAATTGCCGAGTCTTCCCTGCCCCCATGTCATTCCCTTCCTAGGCCTCGCCGTCGTCCACCGCCCTGGTGCTCTCGGCGCGGCCTGGTCAACATGGTCAACGACCGACATGCAGCTGAAGTGGACTGTACGTGGAGAGGCTGACAGTTGGGTCCACGGCCGCATGCAAGGAAATGCCTCCTAATTATGCACAAAATAAAGATTCCTCCACCTGACATCTGGGGCCCACCGAAAGGGCCTCTGTATTTCGCAAAAAAAACGTTACCGCCACTGACAGCTCGGACCCACCAGCTATATCTCGCACACAAGGAAGTGCGTCCTTATTACATAGAAAAAAATGAATACCCCCTGCTAGCTAGGACCCATTATAGTGGGAGGCTGACCTGTGGGCCTACTAAGTTGACGGGGACGGAGGGCTTTGTCAACTTAGTCAATATGTATCTGGCTCCAGTGACCGTACGATGTCCATCCAACAGCCGTAGTGCTTCTTCAACCTCTGGTCTTCTTGCTCCAGCCGCCGAAACCAGCGCTGGTCGTGCCTCGTGCTCCTGCCTCCCGTGACCGGCTGCGATGCGGCGGAGGCCTCACCGCCCCCTACTACTCCCACCGCTGGCCAGGCCATCCCTCTACTCACCCACACCCCCTGTTATTCTGCGGCGACGACAGCCTCACACCGCAGCGAACCAGTGAACCCTCATACTCCTCTACGCGTGGGCATCCACTGTCACGTCTTCCCCGGCTCCACGTCGTCCCCTTCCTAGGCCTCACCATCGTCCACCGCCCTGGTGCTCTCGGCGCGGCGTGGTCAACGTGGTCAAGGAACGACTTCCATCAGAAGAGTACTGTACGTGGAGAGGATGACAACTGGGTCCACGTCAGCCGTAAGGAAGTGCCTCCTTATTACGTGGAAAATAATTATTCCTCCACCTGACAGCAGGGACCCACCGGACGGGCCATCGTATTTGGCAAAAAAAAACGTTTCCCCCTGACTGCTGGGACCCACCGGACGGGCCACCGTATTTCGCGAAAAAATGCCCCCCCGCTGTCAGCTCGGACCCACCGGAAGTGCCGCCTTATTACGCACAAAAAAATGAATACCCCCTGCTAGTTGGGACCCACCTTGGTGGGTGGCTGACTTGTGGGCCTACTAAGTTGATGGGGACGGAGTGCTTTGTCAATTTAGTCAATATGAACGATTCTAGCTCCAGTGACCGTACGATGTCCATCAAATGGCCGTAGTGCTTCTTCAACCTCTGGTCTTCTTGCTCCAGCTGCCCAAAGCAGCGCCGGTCGTGCCGCATGTTCCTGCCTCCTGTGGCCGGCTATGTTGCCGCGGAGGCCTCACCGCCCCCTACTATTCCCACCGCTGGCCAGGCCCTACGGCGACGGCAGCCTCACACCGCAGCCGAACCAGTGAACCCTCGTACTCCTCTCCGCGCGGGCTTCCACTACCGCGTCTTCCCTGGCTCCGCGCCGTCCCCTTCCTAGGCATCGCCATCGTCCACCGCCTTGGTGCTCTCGGTGCGGCGTGGTCAACGTGGTCAAGGAATGACTTCCATCGGAAGAGTACTGTACGTGGAGAGGCTGACAACTGGGTCCACGGCTGCAGCAAGGAAGTGGCTCGTTATTACGCGCAAAATAATTATTCCTCCATATGACAGTGGGGACCCACCAGACGGGCCACCGTATTTCGCGAAAAAACATTTTCCCCTGACTGCTGGGACCCACCAGCTACATCTTCGCACGCAAGGAAGTGCGTCCGGGCAAAAAAAACGATTCGCCCCCCTGACTACTGGGACCCACCAGCTACATCTTCGCACCCAAGGAAGTGCCTGACAGTTGGGACCCACCTGGTCGAAGCATACGTAGCGTTGTCATTCTGGTCACAAATGTGTACGTACATACTGGTAGATGTAGAGGCGCGCACGTGTCGTAGTAGAGGCGTGCACGTAGCATGTACACGTACGTACATCGGCCAGTGTGCAAGAAAGAAAATACGGCCACATACGTACATACAGGCAGGGTCTCGAACGCCTAGTCGCACATACGTACGGCCAGGGCTCATGTACATGGCTGGGTCAGAACGGAGAAACAACATCGTCTTCGTGTTCATCGGGAGCCAACTGGCTGGGTCGGAACGAAATGCGTCGTCGTGTTCATCGGGAGGGTTTGGATGGAACAGCCGATGGAAACAAGGCCTGGCGTACCGTAGAACGGAGGAAATGGCCTTGTGTTCGACCGGCCATGGTCGAAACGGGATCATGTTCATCGGGAGGGGTCTGGCGTACCGCAAAACGAAGGAAACGGACCTCCTACGGTCGAAACGGGGGTCCTGTTGATCGGGAGGGGTGTGGCATACCGCAAAACGGAGGAAATGGACTTGTGTTGGAGCGCTACAGTCGAAGCAGGGGTCCTGTTCATCGGGAGGGGTCTGGCGTACTGCAAAACGGGACTCCACGAGATACTGTTCATCACCACCGTCGACCCCCTCCAGCCTCCACAGGCTACTGTTCATCCACCGTCGACCTCCTCCAGCCTCCACCTGCGATTGTTCATCCACCGGCTCCTGTTCATCCAGCCTCCACCGCGCGCTACTCCACCGGCTACTGTTCAACCAGCCCTCTCCACGGGCTCCTATTCAACCACCCCTCCACAGGCTACTGTCCATGCAGCCCTCCACCGTCTACTGTTCATCCAGCCCTCCATGGGGTGGTCCTGTTCATCCTACCCTCCATGTGGTCCTGTTCATCCAACCCCAACCGGCTCAATCGATCGGGGCCCTGTTCATCCAGAGGCAACACCATGGGGTCATGTTCATCCACCCCACCGGGAACTGTTCATCCAAACCCCCAGCAACGCTCACTGTTCATCCAGAGGCAGCATCGATCGGCTTCAGTTAGCAGCAGTAGCGAAGGAATCGCTCGATCGGGTTCAGTTAACAGCCATCGATTAATCGCTCGGGTTCAATAACGCGTAACCTGCAGTGCAATCGCTCGGGTTCAGTTAGAGCCCAACGCCTCACACCCACACGCGTGCGTGTACGAGAGAAACGCGCATCGCTCGGCCCCGACCACCTACCGTAACCAGGAACACCCCGATATTTTTGTCACCCTCGCTTCTACCATGGTTTTTTCCGTCATGGACGGCCCAAAGAATGTCATGCAGCTGCGTCTCCGGCCCGCCCAGGACGAAAAGCCCATTTTCTGTCATGATTTTTTGTCATAGAAGTAGGACCCCACCACATCTATGATGATACCGGGTTTTGTCACAATTATCGTCATAGAAGTGTCATAAGTATGACAAAAAAATTCGTTCGGCCCAAAATGTCACAGATGTGTCTTTTTTTGTAGTGTATGTTAGAGTATATTGACTGATGTGTCAAGTGATAACACTTGATCGTAGTTCATACTCATCTTTTAAGCTCAAAATGGGGTTACCATTTTTTGTTTAAGCATTTTGATGTATTCACATCTTGTTGAGCTGCTTTGACCCATGACTTGGGGTAAAGCTTCTCTAAGATGGAATGACATACCTTGGGTGGTAGTGTTGATCTTGATCATGTAGTTTAACTTGTGTAGGATGCTCAAGGTTGATGTAGCTCATCAATAGTTGGGAGCATCTCGTGTAATTTGAGTTCATCTACTTACATGGGTTAGTCTTGCAAGGAAGATCACTTGTGTATCCAACATGACTGAGGGAGTCCTGGATTAGGGGGTCTCCGGACCGCCGGACTATGTCCATTGGCCGGACTGTTAGACTATGAAGATACAAGATTGAAGATTTCGTCTCGTGTCCGGATGGGACTCTACTTGGCGTGGAAGGCAAGCTAGGCAATACGAATATGGATATCTCCTCCTTTGTAACCGACCTTGTGTAACCCTAACCCTCTTCGGTGTCTATATAAACCAAAGGGTTTTAGTCCGTAGGACAACAGTCACAATATACAATCATACCATAGGCTAGCCTCTAGGGTTTAGCCTCTCTGATCTCGTGGTAGATCTACTCTTGTACTACCCATATCATCAATATTAATCAAGCAGGATGTAGGGTTTTACCTCCATCAAGAGGGCCCGAACCTGGGTAAAACATCGTGTCCCCTGCCTCCTGTTACCATCCGGCCTAGACGCACAGTTCGGGACCCCCTACCCGAGATCCGCCGGTTTTGACACCGACATTGGTGCTTTCATTAAGAGTTCCGCTGTGCCATCGCCATCAGGAAGGATGTCTCGTCCCGTCTTTAAAGACGGCACTGTTGCTGAGGGAGCTTTGGCTATCGGCCAACTCTCTAGCTAGGTGGTTTTCTTATGACCGCCTGTTCGGCCGCTGCACCGACGATGACTTCTCGGGTCATCGAAAGCAATCTTCACGTCAACTCGGAACTCGCCGAGCAGTTAGATCCAATGGAGCTCTCTTCCCTGAACGAGCTCTTGGATCGCATCGCCGCCCTAGGAGTCACTACAGACTTCAATCAGATTGGGCCTAAACCCGATCTGAGAGAGATCAACTCTCCCCAGGTCACCCATCACGTTGCATTGGTGGAGGAACAATGCGGCAACCGTTCATCTATCTTAAGGACTAGCTATGTCCGGATTTCCGACCCCTCCAAGCCGGATATCCGCGGAGGGGAGGACGTCACTCAAGGCCTGAACCTAGAATCAGGCAGCGGGCTAGATTTATCGAAAAACATCCAAGAATCCAAACTTCTGAGTTCGGAAACTCCTTGGCCCCTGAGTCTCAGATGGGTGTGGATTCGGATTCAATTCCACCCACCCACCCAAACATACACGATCTATCCCAAATTAGGCAAGAGCCCGAAGAAATAGTACACCATTACTGGGCCAGATTCCTCCTGGTCATGAACAGGATAAAGGACTGCCGCGAGGAAGACGCAATTGCATTCTTCTGCAATAATTGCACGGACAAGGGAATCCTCAATGCCATAAGTCGCCGCGAAATTACACGCTTTGCCAACTTGGTGTCCATAGTACGAAAGTACTGTGCGATGGAAAGCGCCTGGAAAACCGAAATAAAATTTTGGGATAATCCGGCCCTGAATACAAACATAGTCCAAAATAAAAGGGTGCATTATCACAATACACCTGGGTTAACTACCAAAAAGAAAAAGCCCTCTACGGGGCAAGGAACCGTACTGGAGGGATGGCTCAACGGACCCTGCAAAATTCATAGTACAACAAATGCAATACCAACGCACAGCCTTAGAGCATGTTGGATACTCCGGCAGGTGGCCAAAAGTGGTGAGGATCTACTCCTCCCGAATACCACAGAGTACCATCCCGTGGACAACAATACGGTGTTGACGGTCTTCGAGACCTTCGCGTCAAATAATAGACGCAAGCGAACACTCCGCAGCATGGCCGAAATCTGCTACATAGCAGAAATAAATCCTTGGAGTAACACGACTATTACCTTCAATGCCAGTGATGAACCTAAATTCCGAACAGCCCGAGTACCAGCCGCACTGGTCCTCAGTCCAATCGTGGACGGCTTTCGACTCACCAAGGTACTCATGGACGGCGGCAACGGATTAAACCTCATCTATGAGGAAACCGTTCAAAAGATGGAAATAGACTGGAGCCGCATTAAGCAAAGTAGCACAACCTTTACAGGAATCATCCCCAGTCGGGAAGCATGCTGTGCTGGGAAAATCACACTAGACGTGGTATTCGGCACGCCGGATAATTACAGGTCCGAAGAAATTACATTCCAAGTGGCCCCGTTCAGTAGCGGATACCACGCTCTATTAGGGCGGGAGGCATTTACAATCTTCCAAGCCATACCCCATTACGGGTACATGAAGCTCAAAATGCACGGGCCCAATGGAATCATCACTCTTGCTAGTGATCCGGACATAGCACTCCGCGCCGAAAATAAGACAGCCGCACTGGCCCTTGAGGCACTATCCGAAGCCCTAGCGGCTGAGGAACTAACTACGCTGCGCTCCACGGTGAACAGGGACGACGTGATACTCGATAAAAGATCCAAGTCCACCTCCTTTAAATCGGCGGACGAAATAGTCAAATTCCAAGCCCATCCAACGGACCCTACAAAAATAGCTTCCATCAGGGCACAATTAAACCCTGATGTCGACGCTGCACTGCGAGAGTTCCTATGCGAGAACTGGGACATTTTTTCCTGGCACCCTTCAGACATGCCAGGAATCCCACGCAGGCTGGCTGAGCACAGCCTAAATATCCTAAAATGATTCAAGCCAGTCAAGCTGGCTCTTCGACGTTTCTCCGAACCTAAGAGACAAGCCATGGGAGAGGAACTAGCCAAGCTATTGGAGGCTGGATTCATCAGAGACATAAAACATCCGGACTGGCTAGCAAACCTGGTGATGGTACCAAAGAAGGACAAATCCTGGCGCTTGTGCGTCGATTTTAAGGACCTTAACAAGGCCTGCCCAAAGGATCCCTTCCCCCTCCCCCGCATCGATCAAATCATCGATGCTACCGCAGGACACGATTCATTGTGTTTCCTTGACGCATACTCTGGGTACCATCAAATTAAAATGGCAGAGCCATACCAAGCTGCAACGGCATTCATCACGCCATACGGCCCATTCTGCTTCAACACAATGCCCTTCGGGCTCAAAAACGCCGGCGCAACATATCAGCGCATGATTTAGACATGTCTGGCAAACCAGATCGGCAAAACAGTGGAGGCATACGTAGATGACGTGGTCGTTAAAACCAAGCATGTCGAAACTCTAGTAGACGACTTGAGGCTCACATTTGACAACCTCCGAACATATGACATCAAGCTCAATCCGTAAAAATGCGTTTTCGGCGTACTAGCCGGAAAGCTCCTGGGATTCATTGTCTCCAGTAGAGGTATTGAAGCTAATCCGGGCAAAATCCGAGTGTTGTCACAGTTGGCTGCCCCAACAGACCTCAAACAAATACAAAAATTGACTGGATGCGTGGCGGCTCTAAGTCGCTTTATCTCCCGCTTGGGAGAAAAGGCATTACCCCTTTAACGCCTCGTCCGGCGCACCGAACACTTCGAGTGGACGGATGCCGCCACAGCCGGACTCAACGAAATAAAAGCCATATTGGCAACAAAACCCAGTCCTGGCCGCGCCAAACATTGGCGAACCAATGCTACTATACATTGTGGCAACTCATCAAGTAGTAAGCGCAGTACTCGTCGTCGAGCGAGAAGTGGACGGACACAAATTACCCCTTCAAAAGCCGGTTTACTATGTGTCCACTGTCCTTACTCCATGTAAATCATGGTACCCACATTATCAAAAGATAGCGTACGCGGTATTTATGGCATCCCGGAAGCTGCGACACTACTTTCGAGAGTGTTCGATAACGGTAGCCTCGGAAGTACCACTTAACGATATTATAAACAACCGCGACGTGACAGGCCGGATTGCCAAATGGGCCATTGAGCTCCTCCCGTTCGACATAACTTACAAGCCACGACGAGCTATTAAGTTGCAAGTTTTGGCTGACTTTGTCGCTGAGTGGACGGAAGCCAAACTCCCTAAAGAGTACGGCACATATTCAAACTGGATCATGCACTTCAACGGCTCCAAAATGTTGGCTGGTCTAGGGGCTGGCGTCGTTTTGACGTCCCCAACAGGAGATACCGTTCAATACGTATTACAGATAATGTATACGGACTCCAACAACACAGCCGAATATGAGGCCCTTCTACATGGTCTCCGGATGGCAGTATCCATGGGCATTCAATGCCTAGAGGTGCGCGGGGATTCGAACCTCGCGATATCCCAAATAAATGGGGACTTTGATGCCAAGGATCCGAAAATGGAATCTTATCGCAATGCGGTCTTAAAAATGTCAGCTCGGTTCGAGGGGCTCGAATTTCACCATGTGGCTCGGGAAAACAATCAGGCGGCGGATATCCTCACCCGCATCGGTGCAAAACGCGACGTGGTCCCTCCCAACATATTTCTGGAAAGGCTCTTCAAGCCATCCGTAGCATGGGAAGGGGACACCGGTAACAACAGTCTGGACTCGGCCAAAATACCCGATACCGAACTCTCTGACACAATCGGAGGCTCCGCCATCGAAATAACACATTCAGCCCACGAAATAATGGCCATTATTGCCCCGTGGACAGAACCATTCCTGGCCTACCTAACTAGACAAGAACTTCCGGAGGACCAAAATGAGGCACGCTGCATAGTGCGGCGATCCAAGGCCTACAGGGTCCATGAGGGAGAATTGTACAAAAAAAAGCGCTACCGGAGTCCTTCAAAGGTGCATCTTCGAAGAGGAAGGGCGGAACCTTTTGGCAGAAATTCACGCCGGACTCGGCGGTCATCACGCCGCAGCCCGAGCTCTTGTAAGCAAGGCCTTCCGTACATGATTCTATTGGCCAATGGCCCAGGCAGATGCACAGGACTTGGTCCAACGTTGCGCCGGTTGCCAGCTCTTTGCAAATCAAAGCCACATGCCACCCACCACCCTCCAAACAATCCCCATTACATGGCCCTTCGCGGTCTGGGGGCTTGACATGGTTGGACCCCTTAAAGGGGGAACCCATAAGAAAAAATACTTATTGGTCATGGTGGATAAATTCACCAAATGGATAGAGGCTAAACCGGTTAAAACAGCCGAATCCGGACCGGTGATAGATTTCATATCCGGGGTTGTACACCATTACAGCGTCCCCCACAGCATCATCACCGATAACGGCACGAACTTCACGGCTGATGAGGTAAAACTCTGTTGCAGCAAAATGGGCATCAAGCTCGATTATGCTTCGGTCTATCACCCACAAACCAACGGACAATTCGAATGAGCAAATGGTCTTATAATGAGCGACATTAAACCCAGATTAGTGCGCTCCTTAACGGAGTCTGACATGCACTGGGTAGAGGAGCTCGACTCCGTACTCTGGGGGCTGCAGACCACGCCGAATCGTAGTACCGGATATACACCGTTTTTTATGGTGTACAGCGTAGAGGCAGTCCTGCCCTGTGACATAATTCATGAATCACCTCGAGTGAGCATGTACGAAGAAAGAGAAGCCGAGCTCGATCGGCAGGACAGTCTGAACACCTTGGAGGAAGAGCGCGACGTAGCCAAAGCTCGTTCCGCATTTTACCAGCAACAGGCTCGCAGATACCAAAGCAGAGAAGTACGGGCCAAAACTTATAATGTTGGCGAACTAGTTCTACGACTGCCGGATAAGAAAAAGAACAAGCTCGAGCCCAAATGGGAAGGTCCCTTCATTATCGACCAAGTTCTGACCGGTGGAGCGTACCGACTGCGGGATGCATCGACTAGTCGACTCGAGCTGAACCCATGGAACGCAGCCAGGCTTCGAAGATTCTACGCCTAGCACTGGACTCTATGTTAGTCCCCCCCTTTGTCCATTTTCTGCATATGCATCATCTGTCTTGATTCCCTTTCTTTCTTTTATTTCTCTAGGCCTTCAAGGGTCACCTTGTGCCTGACTCATACATTACAGATGCGCTAGCCGCACTCTTCATACCTGGGGGCATCTTTCACAGAAGCTTAAATTATTTACCTGGGCCTCACGCCCAACACATGTGTTATACTTCCGTATGTACCTTTTTTCACCATTATATGCATCGATATGACTTAAGTTTTGGCCAAGATGGGTTGCCTGGTTCTTTTATTTATGCCCTACGTTCCCGTTAATTCGGCTAGGGCATAAGGGGAGCACCTCTGCGATTGTTACCACCGGGTCAGCCGGACGTGTACCTCAGACTGGGTGAAGCTGAAAGCTAGCATTCTTAAGGGAATATTCGGTCGGTGAACAAAAGATGACTTTTAATTATTATCCATATCTGCCCCCAGATGCTTTTTCTGCGCTTCTTGTCGCAGTCTGGACATGCACTTTAGGGCATGCTTACCCAGGGAAAGGAACCCTTAAGGGAACTATTCTCCCTGGAAGATGTTTCTTACTACCCATGTAATATAACATAACTAGTTGGGCACTTGTCTGATAAAGCACTAATGAGCCCTATGCCTGGTCTCCACGCATGCCCCGGTTCTTACATAACTGAGAGGGTATTCGGATACACTCCAGACCGTCGGGTCCCGAGGTCGAAGCGAAAAGGTCCGCCACGATAAACGATCTACAATCCGGCTAGAAGGCATTATACATGTCACTTTAAAATTACATAGTCAATTTGACTGGTTGAATTCCTCTTCAATACCATCCAAAAGGCTGTCTAGTCTACAGTCCTGTTGGGAATACTTTGCGGCCAATTCTACTTGACTGTACACTAAGCTCGCAGGGATCTCCTTCCCATCAGGCCCCACAGGTCCGACTTCGGCCATGTAGTTCGGGTCAGCCTTCGTGTACCGTGTCTTCACCATTGCCCAGGCTTCCCTGGCGCCCTGACGGCAGGCTGATATCTTCCATAATTGGAAGCGCCGCCGCGCTCCCTTTAGCTTTTCTGCAAGCTCTCCAAGGCCTTCGGGTATGGAGACGGATGGCCACAAGGCCTAGGCGACGCCTTGCATCACCTGCCAAACTCGTTCATGCAGCTGTGAGAGCTCAGGAAGAAGGTCACCCATTGAACCGGGCATTTCCTCGGCAGGACGACCTGTTAGCATACCTACAGACATAACTCTGTCAGCCAGCTTCCTCGCCGAACTCTTTTTCAAAGTTCATTCAAGCACTTACTAAATATGCCGCGTCAAAGCCGCCGATTTTCCTTAACAGAGTCCGACAGTTGGGCGCGAACATCTTGTAGTTCCACGCCCAGCTTGGTGTTGGCATCTTGGAGATCATTTTTCTCCTGCCTCACCCTCGTAAGCACGTTCTCACCGGCCTTCAGCTGGCGTTGGAGCTGTTGCTTATCCGGATTTACTCCAGTGTCATCTGCAATTTTATCGTCAGATCTGCATACACGCCGCATTCTATATGATACTTATCATTTGAAGGATATGTTACCAGAGGGGGTCTCTTTGGGCTCCCCTGCTGCGACCAGTGCGGCCTGAAGTTGGTCTTTGCACTCTTCCAGCTCCTGGGATAGTTGAGTATTCTTTTCTGTAAGAACCTGCATAACAAATGATCCTTAAATCAGTTATCCTAACTGTTTCAAGTCTCAGGGGCTACTGATATATATATAATCACCAAATTTTCTCACCCGTATGTCTTTTACATACTGCTCCGTGGCTCTGGCTAGACCATTTTGAGCAGCACGGAGGTGCGCGTCTCCCGAGTTGAAGGCATCCAATGCCTCTTAGGAGAAACAAGCGTCACGAAGAACAGTCCGGCGACGCCTGTGGTTCATGGAACTTTCCACCTCGGAATGGGTGGCGGACAGTTCATCCGCATCCTCTGTCAGAGGAGCACCCGGCGCACGCCTCGTATTCGTTCCCGCCTCCGAATCTGGCCTTGGAGCCTGGTTTGTGGAGGCGTGATTGGTAGCCTCTCCAGGTATAGTCCGGCGAGTGCTCTTTTTCCTGAAAAGAAGGCATGGGCGTTAGTATGCCTCTAAGAATAATGTCTTGCAATAAAGAAGGCGCTCCGTACCACTGCGCCGGTGTCTCAATCCGGACTACGGGTCTTTCAGCCTGCCTGGCCTCGCGGCCCCTTGTCGGCCAGTCGCCGCAGGCCTGGCCTTCTGCCTCGAGGACCTCCCCTGCAAAACACGACTGTTATACGGCGATCAAAAACACGCTAGGACGGATCCCTTTTTGATGTGCTGGGACTTCAGTCTCAGTCACGTGTGAGGCTGGAACTACCCCAGGGTAATCGGCCGTAATGGCCACCAAAGCATTATCATTGCTCGATTGGTAAAACACCCCATCGATCAGCTCCACAGATATGTCCGGATCCTCTTGGGAGGCTGGGTCGAGGGACCGTCCAGGGTCCTCGGGTTGTGGAGGGGGGTTGTTTATCTCCCTTACAGCCTGGCGCAGTTCCTGCGTAGAAATCTCTAGACTGAGTGCTTAACTGCTGAAATATGAAACGGATGGGCGAGAAAAAGTCTCCGCTTACCCAGCTCGGAGGATTGTACATAGAAAATCCGCCCTGCGGGTTGACACAAAGGAATTCCTCCTCTTCTCCCTTGTACAAAGTGGATAAGATCTTTACTAGATCAGCAACCGATCCCGACCCTTTACGGCCGTAGCAGGTGGCGTCATCCTCCCCGTTGAAATCCCACATGGGGTGGCCTCTATACTGAAGCGGCTGCACCCCCCGCATGATACATATGGCCATGACCTCGATCATGGTCAATCCGGATCGAGCTAAAAAACTTATCTGGCTCATCAGGTAAAGAACGTCCATGTCGTCTTCCTCCAGGGAGCTCCGTGGACGCCAGCTCCGGCGCTTCTTCAAAGGGGCATTGTCGAACTCAGGAAGACCGATTCGAATAGGATCCGGGAGGAGGACGTCTTCTATAGAAAACCATTCTGAAGGCCAGTCTTCGGACATCTTCTTTGGGGTTCCGGACAGGTATCCGGTCCCGGCAATACGCCACACTTCGGCTCTGCCCACTTGATATATTGACCCCTTCTGAGAGCGGGGCACAAGGCAGAACAGCTTCTTTCACAGAGCGAAATGAGCCTCACAGCCCAAGAACAACTCGCAAAGGGCTACGAATCCCGCGATATGCAGCATGGAGGCAGGCGTAAGGTTGTGCAACTGGAGGCCGTAGAACTCCAGGAGCCCCCAGAGAAACGGATGAATTGGGAATCCGAGCCCTCTTACCAAATAATGGACAAGGCATACCCGCTCTCCCTTGGAGGGATTGGGAAGGCTCTCCGCTTGCTCTCTGCCATTATAGGTGGCGAGCCCGGCTCGAACCGGGACCACGTACGCTGGGGGAAGAAATCCCTTGGTCTGAAGCATCACTGATTTGCTGTGCGGGACGGAACATCTCTCCCAATCTCCAGGCTTGGAGCTAGGGGAGCGAGAGGAGGAGCTGCGTTGATCGTCCATGATGGAATGGATCTCTGTCAGGTGCGCTCCGATGAAGGCTCGCCAAGGGAGGATGGTGTGATTTGGATCTGAATCCTCGTCTTTTTAATAGGCGGCTCATTCACACAGCTAGGGGGGTAAATGTGAAAACACCCTGGCTCTTCACATTCGCTCGACACGTGAAAAGTGGCCATTATTGGGCGTGGAAGCCAAGGAGTGCAACATTCACAAGAGACCGGACACTATTTCGACAGGTACATAGAATTTGGAGAGGAACCCGCCTTGTAATGCCAAAGACAATGCTGCGCGCCGGACTCATCGTCATTGAAGCCTGGTTCGGGGGCTACTAAGGGAGTCCTGGATTAGGGGGTCTCCGGACCGCCGGACTATGTCCATTGGCCGGACTGTTAGACTATGAAGTTACAAGATTGAAGATTCCGTCTCGTGTCCGGATGGGACTCTACTTGGCGTGGAAGGCAAGCTAGGCAATACGAATATGGATATCTCCTCCTTTGTAACCGACCTTGTGTAACCCTAACCCTCTCCGGTGTCTATATAAACCGAAGGGTTTTAGTCTGTAGGACAACAATCACAATATACAATCATACCATAGGCTAGCTTCTAGGGTTTAGCCTCTCTGATCTCGTGGTAGATCTACTCTTGTACTACCCATATCATCAATATTAATCAAGCAGGATGTAGGGTTTTACCTCCATCAAGAGGGCCCGAACCTGGGTAAAACATCGTGTCCCCTGCCTCCTGTTACCATCCGGCCTAGACGCACAGTTCGGGACCCCCTACCCGAGATCCGCCGGTTTTGACACCGACAATGACAATCATGAAATTTGATACCAAATGATATTTGATATATTAATCTTGTCAAAGGATATATTGAAAGAATTCATGCTTCCTTGACTTCAACCACCATATTGTAGAGACTTGGTGATGTAGAGATTGCTCAAGATGTGAGTGAGTTGCAATCTCATGGATTTGGGCTCATCCAAGTACCTACAAGGGTTAGATAGCATGCAAGGGTACAAGTATAGATCCATGACATATGATCATCATCATAAGAGAAATATCAAGGATTAGTCAAAGTCTCATGCCTTTCATGTATCCGAATGGAGTTCCTACTCCAAGTTTGAGGCATCAATGATGTTCAATTCACCTCTCAAACGGCAAAATACTTTCTCATCAAGTGGTTTGGTGAATATATCCGCCAATTGCTTATCGATACGAACATTCTAAGATCAATATCTCCTTTAGCAACATGATCTCAAATGAAATGATGACAAACTTCAATATGCTTAGTTCGAGAATGTTGCACGGGATTGTGAGCAATCTTAATAGCACTTACATTATCACAAAGCAATGGAACATGTTTCACATAAATCCTATAATCTTTAAGAGTTTGGGTCATCCAAAGTAACTGAGCACAACATGAACCGACGACAATGTATTCCTCTTCGGCGGTGGATAAGGATACCGAGTTTTGTTTCTTGGAGGACCAAGACACAAGAGATCTACCAATAAATTGACAAGTACCCGAAGTGGACTTTCTATCAACCTTGTCTCTGGCATAGTACGAATCGGAGTAGCCAACAAGATCAAAAGAAGACCTCTTAGGATACCAAATGCCAAAGTTTGGTGTATGAATTAAGTATCTCGCTATCCTTTTCACAGCCTTAAGATGACATTCCTTAGGGGCCGCTTGATATCGTGCACACATGCACACACTTAGCATAATATCGGTATGGGAGGCACATAGATATAACAATGAACGAATCGTAGAGCGATAAACCTTTTGGTCAACCGGTTTGCCATCCTTTGTCAAGTCAAGATGTTCACTAGTAGGCATGGGTGTTTTCATTCCTTTGCTTTCTTGCATGTTGAACTTCTTGAATAAGTCCTTGGTATACTTTGTTTGGGAAACAAAGGTACCCTCCTTAGGTTGCTTGATTTACAAACCAAGCAAGAGCTCGAGCTCACTCATCATAGACATCTCAAACTTCTCCGACATTAGCCTTCCAAACTTTTCACTAAAATGAGGGTTAGTCGAACCAAATATGACATCATCCACATAAATTTGGCACACAAATAATTCACCATTAATCCTTTAAGTAAAAAGAGTAGAATCAATTTTTCCAATCTCAAAGCCTTTTTCAATAAGGAACTTGGTCAAGCATTTATACCACGCTCTAGGAGCTTGTTTAAGACCATAAAGAGCTTTGTGAAGTTTGTAAACATGATCGGGTTTCTTGGGATTAACAAAGCCGGGAGGTTGTTTAACATAAACTTCCTCCTCAATTTAACCATTTAGAAAAGCACTTTTAATGTTGATTTGATACAATGTAATATCATGATGATTGGCATAAGCAAGTAAGATGCGTATGGACTCAAGTCTAGCAACGGGGGCATATGTCTCACCATAGTCCATACCTTCGACTTGAGTGTAGCCTTGGGCGATGAGACGGGCCTTGTTGCAAACAACTTGTCCATATTCATCTTTTTTATTCCGGAACACCCATTTGGTACCAATGACATTTTGGTTGTTGTCCGGCTTTTCTACCAATCTCCACACTTGGTTCCTCTCGAAGTTGTGTAGCTCTTTGTGCATATCATTCACCCAGTTTGGATCAGCAAGCGCTTCTTCAACCTTCATAGGTTCAATACTAGAGATGAATGAATAATGTTCCTAGAAATTAGCCAAATGAGTTTTAGAGCGAGTAATTCTCCCGGTTTGGATATCGTCAAAGATTTGTTTGACGGGATGGTCTCTTGAGACTCTTGCTCTAACACATGAGAGCTATTGTTTGGGTCAGGGTGGAACATCATCTTCATCATCTTGTTCTTCCTCTTGGCCTTCTTCATCGTTGGTGTTGTTGTTCTCTTGTGGAGGTGGAGAGGGAGGTCGATGAGGTTAATCTTGGTGTACTTCCTCGTTTTCTTCATCTTGGCGTGTCCCACTTGTGGATGCCTCTGAGTCAACTCGTGGTTCACCTTGTTGTGAAGTAGAAGCTTCCACTTGGACGGGCGAGGTACTCTCCTTCACCTTCGTTGGGTGAATCTTGCCAATAGACAAGTCTTGGATTGCTTCTGAAAGGTCTTTTTCTCCTACATCAATTGGCAATTGCTCTACTTGCAAGCCGTTAGATTCATCAAACTTCACATCTACCGTCTCTTCAACCTTTCGGGCGAAATTGTTGTAGACACGGTAAGTGTGAGAGTTTGAGCCATAACTGAGTAGAAAACCTTCATGAGATTTAGGAGCAAATTTTGAGCGATGATGCTCATCAAGAATATAGCACTTTGAGACGAATACTCGAAAGTATCCAACTTGGGGTTTGTTACCGGTGAGAAGCTCGTATGCCGTCTTGCCAAGTAGCTTGTGAAGATATAGACGATTTATTGCATGACAAGCTATCTCAACCGCTTCCGCCCAAAAGTGTTTTGGCGTCTTGTACTCATCAAGCATCGTTCTCGCCATCTCAATAAGAGTCTAGCTCTTCCTCTCAATGACTCCATTTTGTTGAGGTGTGTACGTAGCCGAGAACTCATGTGAAATCCCTTCTTCATCAAGAAAGGTGTCCACATTTGCGTTCTTGAACTCCGTTCCATTGTCGCTACGAACCTTCTTGATCTTCACTTCGAATTGATTTTGGGCCTTCCTAGCAAAGTTCTTGAAGATTTTTTGGACCTGTGATTTATCATCAAGAAAGAATACCCACGTAAATCTTGAAAAATCATCGACTATGACTAAACCAAACGAATTTCCACCGAGACTTTTATAGGCACTTGGACCAAAAAGATCCATATGAAGCAGCTCGAGCGGTCTTCTCATGGTCATGATGTTTTTCATGGGGTGGCTTCCTCCAACCTGTTTTCCTGCTTGACAAGCACTGCACAATCTATCCTTGTCAAATATAACGTCTATCACTCCAAGGATATGATCACCTTTAATAAGCTTATCAAGATTTCGCATGCCCACATGACCTAACCTTTTATGCCAGAACCAACCTTTAGAAGATTTAGCAATCAAGCAAGTTCTAGGTTGAGTCTTTTTAGTGAAATCAACAATGTATAGATCACCTCTACGTATACCGGTAAAGACCATATTATGGCTATCTCTTCGAAACACTTAGCAATTTACTTCAGTAAATAGAACATTGAATCCAAAGTCAGCTAGTCTAGATACGAAAAGTAAATTATAGCCAAGAGATTTAATGAGCATAACATTTTGGATGGAGCTGTCATGTGAGATGGCCACCTTACCAAGGCCAACCACCTTACCCTTTGAGTTAGCACCAAAAGTGACATACTTTCGAGGGCCGTCATTTTCAGTAAGCTCACGAAACATATCCTTGTCTCCGATCATGTGATCGGTACATCCACTATCAAGAACCCATTCCTTTCTTCCAGCCATGTAGCCGCGAAGGTTTGCCATAAGTCCAAAGTGTCTCATAGATTCATCAAGATCAAAGTCACTATCATCATCATCATCATCATAGTATCCCTGTTCAACCTCATCTTGTGATCGACATCACCTAGAGAGAGCGATTCATTAGATGTATGACCATGGCAATGTTCATCTTTATGAATTCTAATGACTTGAGAGATAATGCTACTAGTGACTCTGACATCTCCTTTGGCACGCATAAGGTCACGAAGCTCAAATAGACAATCATCAAACTTGGGATCATTAGGTTTCATTTTATGAAAGGCTATGGACTTTTGAAGAATTACATCTAGATTTTTCAAGGAATAGTTTGGAAACCTTTCCTCGAGAAATCTCCATATGGTGTAAGCACATTCAAGAGTAGGCAAGCAAACTATCAAATTTCTAGGCAATCCTCTAAAGATAAGATTGATAGTTCTAAGATTGCAGATCATGTCAACGGACTCATCGGGGGTAGGATGCAAGGGGTCAACAAGGGGTGCACAAGGGCTAGTAATGTACTTGTTCAAGTGATATTCATTGAAAATTTCAAGCATCTAATTTTTCCAAGCATTAAAGAACTCCCTATCAAGAATAGGCACTCTATGTCTAAAACTCCCCATCGTAGACTCATCCATCTTCCTCCAATGGTGATTAAACCAAAGCAATGGAGACCAATGCTCTGATACCAATTGAAAGGATCGAGAAGAGGTGTCTAGAGGGGGGGATTAGATCCTCAACAAAGAAAAGTAACCGTTTTTAATTTCTTCAAGTTAAGGTGGAGTTTTAGCACAAGTTTAAACATTCAAAATACATTTAAAGTAAGCATGGCAAGAGTATATGAGCAGCGGAAAGTAAAACATGCAAGTTGCAAGAAAGTAAAGGGATGGGATTGGAGTGTGCAAACGCAATTGGAGACACAAAGATTTTTGGCGTAGTTCTGATAGGTGGTGCTATCGTACATCCACGTTGGTGGAGACTTCAACCCATGAAGGGTAATGGTTATGCGAGTCCATGGAGGGCTCCACCCACGAAGGGTCCACGAAGAAGCAACATTGTCTATCCCACCATGGCCATCGCCCACGAAGGACTTGCCTCACTTGGGTAGATCTTCACGAAGTAGGCGATCTCCTTGCCCTTACAAACTCCTTGGTTCAACTCCACAATCTTGACGGAGGCTCCCAAGTGACACCTAACCAATCTAGGAGACACCACTCTCCAAAAGGTAATATCTAGTGTGTTGATGATGAACTCCTTGCTCTTGTGCTTCAAATGATAGTCTCCCCAACACTCAACTCTCTCTCACAGATTTGGCTATGGTGGAAATATGATTTGAGTGGAAAGCAACTTGGGGAAGGCTAGAGATCAAGATTCTTGTGGTTGGATTGGAATATCTTGGTCTCAACACATGAGTAGGTGGTACTCTCTCAAAAAATGAATGGTGGAAGTGTAGGCATGTTGTAATGGCTCTCCCACGAATGGAGAGGAGGGTGGAGGGGTATATATAACGTCCACAATAATCTAACTGTTACACACAAAAGATCCAACTCCGTCGGACCGAATATGTGAACTCGATGAGACCAATTCAGTTCAAAATGTGAACATTAGAGTTTTCGATGGGACCAATATGATCAAATCGGTGGGACCGATGTGCTCTAGGGTTAGGGTAAAACCTCAACTCGGTTTGACCGATTACACAAACTTGGTGAGACGGATTTTGGTAATAAGCAAATAGAGAGTTGGTCAAGAAAACTCGGTGAGACTGACTGCAGATCGAGATCCCATCGGTGAGACCGAACTGATTAGGGTTTTTGGCTATGTCTATGTCAAGTGAACTCGGTGGCGTCGGATGAATTAAATCGGTAGGCCGAGTTTGACTTTAGGTTTAGGACATATTTGGATTTGAGAAAGTGGTTGAGGGCTTTGGAGCATATCACCAAGCAATTTGAGCAACTAGACTATTAAGCAACACCTCATCCCCTTTTAGTAGTATTGGCTTTTCCTATGGAGTCAATGTGATCTTGGATCACTAAAATAGAAATGAAGAGTCTTGAGCTTTTGCCAATATTCTGTCCTTAGTATCTTGAAGGGGTTCCACATCCTCTTGTCCATGCCATGCCTTAGTTGGACTTTCTGAAATATACTAGTTGAAACTATTAGTCCAACAAGAGATATGTTGACATTAATTACCAAAATCACCCAGGGAGCACTTGTGCTTTCACCCACAAGGAACATGCAAGAATATCCATAGACATAAAGGGAAACACACATATGATGATGTCCATGAAAGCATTAGGTTACCTTGTCCCTTGTCTTACCAACAAGAGGGTTGTGACTCCATGAACTAGTGCAAGATATGGAAATTGATTGCACTTATCCTTGCCGAAATGAATATGAGTGAAGTATGTTGGCGGAGTCACCCTCGAGATCTCTCTAGTCCTTCTTCTTTGGGATCCACATCAATTTGATGGGAATCCTTGGAGTTGTAGTCGTACTTGATGAAGTAGAACTTGATGTAGTCTTGGGAACCCACTTGACCATGGCCTTAGGAGCTTCTTCAAATGAATCAATCTCCTCTTGAAGCCTGTCCTTGCCTTTTAGCTTGTTGTGGAAGATCATCTTGAGCTTGTGTTCCTTTGAAAGAAGTGGGATCATAGTTCTCTTGTTGAGGAACAAACTTCATCTTGGGATATTGATCTTCTTCCCACTCAACTCCATTGGCATTGAACTTTCGTTCAAAACCAACACCTTTATTCTTCCAGTGCCTTCCTTGCTTGCGTACAATTTCCTCAAATTGCTTACTTCCGGCAAGGCTCTTGTAAACACCTTTCTCTATAATTCCCTTCAATAAGCTATTTTCTTACTCAAGTGTGACTTGGCTAACAGAATCATTAGTGGAATCAAGAGAACTAATAGAAGCAACAATATTGGATTTAACATTGTTATTGTTACTACCAGAGGAAGAATCCTTCTTGTTCTTATTTCTAGATTTTACTTGTGGCATATAAGTAGACAAGAGTAAATGCTTGGCAATGTAAGAATAACTTTTCTTTCGAAGATCATCATTGCTTGCTTTAAGGAACCCATGCTCTTGCTCTAAATTTAGCTTCTCGAAGCGTAGCTTCCCATGAGTTCTTAGAAGCTCTCTATGATCCTCTAGAGTTGTTTCATGAGCTAATAACTTAAGAGTGTTTAGTTCTTTAGTTAGACGCTCAATCTCCTTCTTATCATTGTCATTCGTTTCATCTTAATTAGCATGATTAATAGCAATTTCATCATAGTTTTCATCACTAGTTTTGTCAACAAGTAAATCATCATCACCTAGCAAATCATCTTCATCACTATTGAAATCAACATACTCGGGGTGTTATACTTCAGGGCCTTTATCCATGAAGCATATGCCAATTCCTTCATTTGGTGAGTCAAATATATCATAGGAGTTGGATGAAACAAGTGCAAGATCAGCAACACCTTCATCTTGAGTATATTCCGAGTCATAGTGATAACTTCTCTCAGAGTATTTGTCGGAGTCGGAACCGGATACCCATTCACCGACGTGAGCTTGATGTCTTCGTCTTGTGCAGCTCTTTGATGATTTGTCCTTCCTTTCCATATCCTTGCTTCTACGAGAGGGTATTCATTCATAATGGTCATCTCTACTCCTTCTCCTCTTGGTGGTGATTCGTCTCTTTTACTTCTCCTTTTTGGTGACTCTTCTCTTTTCTTCTAGGAAGCCGTACACTCATTGGAATAGTGTTCGGGTCTTCCACAATTTAGAAATTATGATCACGACTAGAATATCTTTTGTCATTGTAGGACCTTGACTTGGAACTTCTTTCTTTGCTTCTATTCTTGTAGAATTTGTTGAAGTTCTTCACCATTAAGCTCAATTCTTCATTGAAGACTTGTTTCTCACTTGACGTTGTGGGAGCATCACATGAAGCTATAGCGATCCGACCTCGAACGGTCAAATATATGTGCATAACTGTCATCCCTGGATCGGTAATGCTGGCACACACAATACTCGAGGATTTATAACAGAGTTCAATCACACACTTATTTACATCAAATGTCTCAAAAGATAACTTATTACAATAATATGGCTGAAGGCCATCTAAATAAGATAACAACGGAAGCTTTGAAGGTAAATGAGTCCATCAACTCCAACGGCATAGCTGAGTGCATAACAACGACCTAGCGCACCTTACTCTTCGTCTAAAAACTCTGCAACATAATACGTTGCAGCCTGTGTAGGTCAGCACATGGAATATGCTGGCAAGATAACACTATAGAGCAATGAACAAGTAACAACTATAACTATATGCATATTTGGCTAGTGGAGGCTCTAAGTTTAATTTTGCATAAAGCTAATTTTTTCCTACAACAAAGTAATATATTTTATTTAACTATGGAATTGATTGAAATTATTGAGAAGGTTCCTCCAATTCAATCCCAAAATAATAATTACAACCCAACAAATTAATTAAGTAAAGTGATGAGATCAAATCAATACTTCAAGTACCAAATACTCGACATGTCCATAACCGGGGACACGGCTAACCATGATTAGTTTATAAACTCTACATAGGTTTGTGCACTTTTCCCCGAGCATCCCCCGATGCCGCCCCCAGCGTGCGTTCATCACTCGCTCCCCACTGACGTGCGCCGGGGCACGATTTCTTGGTGCTAACCTTACCGTGGTTGCAGGAGGAGAACGGTAGCAGGAGGAGCCATTGAGGGCCACCCTCAACACGCCGCCCCCATCGACCACGCCACCCCGAGGGGGGTCCCCGGCAAGGGCGCCAAGCACCGAGCCCATGCGCACGGAGGAGGAGGCCCAGGGCGCCGGCGGCTCCGTCCCGGCATCGAATGTCGGTGGGGAGGGGGCCATTTCATCCCAGCTTGGCACAGGTGAGTTGTTTGCCTCCCGTTCCTGCTCGTTTTTGTTCTTTCAAATTTTGATCTTGGTTTTGCCTCATCCTCCTTCTCGGTATCCAGATCCTTCCTCGGCGGACCGGGAGGACGTGGACACCATCATCGGAGATGTTGCCGGAGAGGCCGCGGCCGAGGCCAACAAGATCACCGCTGAGGTGGCCACCAAGGATGTTGCTGAGGACGCTGCTGAGGGGCCTGCCGGGAGCCCGGCGAGGCCGCTGCCGAGGAGGCTGGCAAGGGGCCTGCCGGGGAGGCCAGCAAGGCCTCTGCCGAGGAGGAGGTGGTCAATGACCATTCTTCCTCCTCCACCGCTTCTGGCTCGGGCAAATATCTGAAGGTGGGCGGCGACTTGTTCATCCACCTCCCATGGACGACGAGCACCAGGGCGCCCGACGAGGGGGAGGTGTTCGACGATGAGGTGCTTGGCGCCGCCGGGCTTGAGGTCGTCGACGGACCAAGTGTCGTCGTCGGCGGTTCCCAGGAACAGAGGCTCCTCCAGAGCATGAGCGCCAGCTTCCACAAGCTTCAGACGCTTCACCGTGCCCTCCTGGACAAGGCCAAGTCCAGGGTGGCAGCGGTGGACAAGGCGGAGGCGGACCTCGAAGGGCGCGTCGCCGAGGCGCAGTCTTGGTTTCACCAGGCCTGTGAGGATTCAAGGCTGCCCAGGACCAGCTGGCCGAGCACAAGCTGGAGCTTGTCATGAAGCAGGCCGACATCGAGAAGGCCCAGGAGACGGCGAGTCGACAGCCGCCAAGGAGGAGGCCGCTCGGCTCCAGCACCAGGCCGAGCTGAACTCCCAGGAGGAGGACCTTGCTGCTCGCAAGGAGAAGCTCGCCGCGACACTCCGCGGCAAGGACGAGGAGGTCCAGGAGCTCGTCGTGCAGCGGACCCGGGAACTGGAGCAGAGGCACGAGCAGGCCCTCAATGCTTAGGCCCAGGCCCATGTCGGCAAGGTGAACGAGCTAGAGGCCGAGCGTGATGGGCTGAAGAGGCAGGTCCAGGAGCTGACGAGGGAGAGGAACGCGGCCAAGGGCGCTTTGGCTGACACGCAGGCCGCAGTCTCGAGAAGGCCGAGCTACTCTCCACGGCCAACGAGTCCATCAAGGACCTGAAGCTGAAGCTGGAGGGTCTTGAAGGGGCGCTCTCGGGGGTCAGGGCCCAGGAGGAGACCCTGACCAAGAATCTGGAGGAGAGGCAGCTGCGAAAGAACGACGCTGCCAGCCACGCATAACTTGTGGCGGGCGAGAAGATCTGGGTCAGCCGCCTCGCCGAGGTCACCGGCAGGCTCACCACATAGCTAGCTACCATGGGGATGTCCAACATGAGGTACGTCCTAGAGCCGAACGTGAGTCCTAATGCCAGGCTGACTCTGTTCTTCGAGGGTGTTCTCGGGGCCCTGCACTACTAGCAAAAGGCCTACTAGTGGTGCACCAGTTTTGCCTACTAATTGCGCACTACTAGTGCGCCACTAGTACAACGCCACTAGTATTATATACTAATGGCGCACCACGGGTGCGCCATTAGTATCTGGTATACTAATGGCGCACCACGCCATGCGCCATTAGGATAGACGAACATGCGCCATTAGTATGCCTCCCAGGGGGCCATATTTACCCATGTGCTTTGGCATACTAATGGCGCACTGTGGGATGATGCGCCATTAGTATCCTTTGGCATACTAATGGCGCACTATGTAGTGATGCGCCATTAGTATCCTTCGGCATACTAATGGCGCACTTTGAGATGATGCGCCATTAGTATGAATATTAGGTTTTATTTTTTTACTTTTCTAATTTTTGCACAGGTTACAAAATATATTATTGGACAGAATATAGTCAGCACAACATAGCAACAGCAGATTCATCGAATACAATAGAAGATTAGTCTCCGAATACAATTCATCATATTAGTCTCCGAATTCAAAAGACCGAACAAAGATAGAACATTACAAGTCTCGAGACCGCGAGTAGCGAGTTTGTCTTCACATTACAAGTCGATATCGATCATCTAAACTACCATCACATAGAAGAGAGCTGCGGTCGTCACGACGAGCATCATCGCGATGAAACTGGTCTTCATACGGTTCCTCCAACGCTCCCTCCTCTCTCCCGCTAGATAGCGGGCGTATCTAGATTCCGCCTCCGCCCTAGTGGTGTACCCTTTGTAACTGTTACCGCTGAAACGGTGAACCTGTCACTGACACTCCTCCCAGTCGTCGTAGACTCCGGGAACCTTACCCTTGTACATGACATACGACGGCATCTCTATGCACAAGCCAAACAATAGACAATACATGAGCAATATATAAGTATGCAACAAAAGGATCGGAAGAGAAAAGCAAGACGTTAATAGCACGGTTCATGGTCCTACTAATAAATAGCATCGATTACATCTAAGTTGAACGACTATCCAAACCAAAGAGACATACAATTCATTAAAGTTTAATTACAACATGAGCCAATCAGTGTTTCAGAACTACACATAGCATCACTACTTTCGACTCGACTCATGGGACCGGAGCGTGGATGAAGCCGCCGTCTGTCGTGATGGTCATGAAATCGCAGGTGTTGTCAGCCTGCATTTGTAGCATTGTGTCTATCTCACTGTTGGACGGTTGATATCTGAGGTAGAACTGCCCCGAGGTATGAAGGACATATTGATGGATGATTTCTGCAAACTCCGACTGGATGCAAAAGAATTCTTGTCTGATGTTCGCGTCCTGGATTGCCGACAAGCTCGCGGCCCAATCTTTGAGATTATCTGGTAGCAGAAGGTGATGATGGTCCCGTACGATCGCCCGCATGTGATGGAGGGCGTAGTAGGCATCCTTCTGACCGCCAGGCGGCTGCTTGACGTAGTAGAACTTAGTATTGTGGGCGAACACGTGCCTGCCGTACCTACGAACTGGCCTGGTCAAGGTGCCTCCAGATTTGGCGTAGCCGGGGAGAACATCATCAAGAACTTTCTTGATATTTGTGTAGTCTATCTTGGATTCATGGTTCGGGTCGAAATACGTGGCCATGGAATATTTCGGGCTTAAGAGGATGAGTGTGCAATGTGTGTCACTGCACAGAACACGGAATGTTAGAAAAAACGATTGAAATCTAAGAAATCATATGTTACGGGGCGGTTAAGGGATGACTTACTCGGGAAAGTAAGACATGAGGAAGTTATCCTTATCTTGGTTTGCCAGAATAACGCCTTCGAGGTGTGAACTTGCGACTTAGCGGTCGCCAGCGCTGCCCAAGAGCTTGGCACGCATGTAGAAGGGGTCGACTATCATGATGTCCGGGGTCTTGTCTCTAATGATCCGCATCTCCATACTCAGCGAAAATAGCCGAACGAAGGTGTAGTGCAGCAGATGAAGGTTAAACATAGCAAAGATGTCATCAAACCGCAGGACGATCGTACCCCCGATGGCGCCATCCACAAAGCCCTTGCCCTCTGGCACCTTGGCCACGAAAACCGGGTATGCCAGATCATTCTCTCTGAGACGCCGCTTCTCCAAAGAAAGAACACTGTCATGCAGACTCCGCATAGCACCGGTTGTAGCATTGAGCATATTTGTCAGTAGCATCGCCCTACCCGCCACATGCACCCTCCTCGAGATATCCTTAGTTGAAGGTGGCCCGTCCTGAGCACGGATCGTACTCGGTGCCGGATGGCTCGCACCGGCGCCCTTTTTAGCCTTTCGTTTCCGTCCCTTCTTCTTGATCTGCTGTAATGGGGCCGAGTTCTGCTCACAGACCGCCTTCTTGAGCGTGTTGGGGCTGATAATATTTCGCACCTCAGCTATCTGAGGCTCGGTGAAGGCGGCAGCTGGAGGCGTCTCCTAAGAACTGAACGCCAGACAACGCCTGTTGCAATTGGGTTTCTCCGCCATACCAGCTAGATCGCGGTCGTCTTGGTTGGGTTCTTGAGAAGGAGGCCCGCAGAACTCGTCACTGCACCTATGTTCGGCAAAGTACTTATCGACGTTGGTAAATGTACCGTCGTCGTTGTCGTCGTCGTCCGAATCCTGTGCCATAGGGATGTCTGGCACGTCCGGTAGCGTTGCGGCGTTCTTGCCATGGCTTGGCGCCGGCACGACTGGCGGTCTTGTCTGTGGGGTGGTGTCCCCCACCCCAAATGAATCTGGCTCTTCGGCCAAAGCAGGAGCCAGCTTACGCAGGCGCTGAGGGTCATCTCATCTTCTTCGTTGGCCCTAGCGGGTCGAATCGGAGGTAATAGCTCATCGCAGCCTGGCAGCACCCGAACCACTTCAGCCCTATACACTTTGGGTGGCATCGGATTACCGTGGAACACAGGGTTGCCCGGTTGAACGATTCTGCCCTTAGCGACATCGACCAACTCGCTGCCCACGAAGTGCAGGAGAGTGCAAGGAACATCGGCGGCGCCCTGCGAAAACATGTAGGGCGTCAGGGATGCCCAGTCAAAGGGAAGGAGATGAAGTCATCGCCCGAGAGGCTTAGTTACCGTGATGCCATCGAGCTCGGCTAATGTCGAGGCACCGCCAACGGCGGGCGTGCAACTGACGGAGGGGCCGCTTGTTGGTGAGGTGTCGGCCGGCGTACACCTGGGTGCATTAAGCTCCAATGTCCATGCCGGCGCCGGAGACACGAATACCACCTCTGCCGGAGACACCAATGGCGCCGCCTGCGCATTGTGCGAGTTGCTGGTCGTGAAGCTGGGAACCGGGGGAGGCCCCTGTTGGCCGCCCGCAATCCACATCGTCAACCCATGAATCAACGTAGGCACCATGGCGTTGAGCGTCGTTCCCAGTTGTTGTTGCACTTGCTCTTGGACAATCTCCGGAATCCGCGCCACTTGTGCCTTGAGTGCTTCAACCTCGCGCGACTGGCTTTCCGAGCTGGTCTTTTTCTCCTTTCACCCACTAGCGGTATAGTATGACGACCATTTTATGGACAAGCCTTTGTCGGCCACACGACCAGCTGACGTCGGCTTACTGAGCTTATCCTTGTTTTTCATTACGTTCAACGCCCTATTTAAAGGGGTGTCGAAAGGGGAGCTCTGAGACGACCCCGCGCTACTGCTTTCATTGTCCTGCGGAAGGAACGTGAACCATTTAGAATTATTGGGGGTTAATTAGAATGCAACCATATGGAGCTAATTACGCGGGGGATCTATTCCTTACCAGAACAAGCTCAAGCGCCCTGGTCTTCGAATCCGTGGTAAGCACCTTTGTTACCGGGTCCTCCTTGTACCGGGCCCTGAGAAAGTACCTGGTCTGCTTGTCACGGTATTTCTCGAAGTGGGGCGGTAGGCCTTGCTCGGCACGCTCCGCGTCCTCCTTGGCCCATATAGGCTCCGCCACTCTGTAACCGCCGGGACCGAGTTGGTGGACCCCTAAGTTCAACTTCTGCATTTCTTTCCCCCACTGACTTGGTTCGGAGGTTGCGCTGCTCTCGCACTTGATCTTGAACTCCTTGTAGTCATCTTCGCTCATCAAAGGATATTTCGCCTTGATCTTCTCATAACTATCACCTTTTTCAATCATTGCCTTCACTGTGCTTTTCCAAGTAGACAGGGCCGTGCTCATCCTCGTGAGGGCGGCACCGTTCACTTTATTCCCTGAGAGGCGTGTGTTTGCAAACTCAGCGGGGAACTTGTATCGTTCGTGCAGCTTCGTGAAGAGGAGGCTGCGCAAATTCCCTCGGTCCTTATGCCTTAGGTTCTCGGTGTTGATCGAGACGGTGCTCCGGAGAATGCACCCAAGCTGAACCAAGTACCCCTTGACTACGTGTTTGGGCGCCGTCAGATGCCCATCAGAGTTCACTTCAGTAAATTCCATCCTGACAGTGCCGAGCACGCTCGGGCGCCGGTCCTTCCGTTGCCTCTTTGGCTGGCTTCCATCTGTGCGTGCGCCGCCATCATCAGTGGTGGCATCCGCGGCGCCATCATCAGTGGTGTCATCCCCGACGCCGCTAGGGGTTGTGTAGTCAGGATCGGTGTCTTCCGCGGCGTCCTCATAGCGGCCAGGTTCTTCCTCCAACTCCTAGGACAGCTCCCAGAATTGCTTGCCGCCCGAACCGCCGGCCTCATCGTTGTGGGCCATGTTTCGCTCTAAATAGGAAAAAAGTTTGGTCAAAAAGTTGGTTATTGTCAAGGAACAAGATCATGGTCTCATCATTTAGGGTTTGTCGACACCGAGGCATCCTAAAAGCTAAGCTTTTATCATTTAGGGTTTGTCGACGCCGAGGCACCGTAAAAGCCTAAGCGTACATCATTTAGTTTCTCATCGCGACACCGAGGCACCCTAAAAGCCAAGGTTTCATCATTTAGGGTTTGTCGACTCTAAGTTGGGACTAATCACTTGGCTCTATTACCACCTATGGTTTAATGCAGCAAGAATAAAGGGGCAGTTGATCCTACTTAATTAAGTACTAAGATACCCCGACCCATGCATTAGTAGCAAGTACCCCATATGTCCGATTTTTAGCAAAGTCATGCTAAAATTCACGGAAAATTTCAGCATGACCTTTGCTGAAAATAGGACATATGGAGTACCCGAATTTGCCATAACGGAAGTTAATTGACATTCCGGCAAAATCAAGGGCCTCTCGGGGTACCTGCAAAATCATCATGACACGAAGGTCGGAGACAAAACCTAGCAAACTAGCACCACAATGTGCCTCTACTTTCATATGGATGAAAAGGCCACAGACCATATGGTCCTCTGCTTTCATATGGACAAAAATCAGCTCAACTTGGATCATGGCAATTTACTTTCATGGAGCATGTGCATTGAGTCCAGAAGCAAAGACTCTACAGTGAAATGAAAAAACCTTGGAAATATATTTATGATAACTCTGAATGGATCAGAAGGTGCATATGCACTTGTAAAAAAAAGGTATGCATTTGCAGCAGCTTTGTTCTGATGATGACACCATTCTGTTAATAAGGCAAGATACACATACATACAGGTAGGAGCTGCAGCTATCAATTGCAATCTGACCACCATTATCACATGTGCCTCCAAAACCTAGTACTGAAAGGTGGAAGCAAGGCAGGAAAAAAGTGTTGCTGATGATGCAGAGATGGCTGGCTATGGCTGGCTCCATTGACACACACAATCAATGGGCCTCCCAAATTAAACTGGCCACCCAGCCAGCTAGCTAATGATACTAGCCCATGATCATGCCCTATTTTTTACCCATGCACATCTCTCTTTTCTTTTTTGTAGCCCAAGGTATCCACCAAATAAGATCCAATTAAAAAGAAAAAAATGGAGTTGTCTGCTTCAAAAAAATATGCTGTCCCAGTGTTGTAAGATGGACCAACTATATCAAATACCACCAGAGATTATAGTTGGTAGCAATAATCAGTATCAAGTTATTCACAGAAAAGAACATTTTGGGGAGCTTTTTTAGCATATTTGTTATGGTTCCTGTGGCAACTCTCAGCTTTCATATTCTAATGATACATGGCCATTGTCATTGAAGATGTCATGAATCATCTCTAGAGAAATTCAATCAACTAGTACTAACAAAACATCCATACATTACTAATGAATTTCGTTTCCAGGTGACAATTAAAACCTAGTACTGAATTTACTAATGAACTGATGATGCAGAGAAGCGTAGGAACAAAACCTAGTACTGAATCAGACTGGACAGATCAAATGTGCTCTTGAGATTGAACGAGATCGATCTAGGGTTTGAGCGAGGCTCACCAGGAGACGGCGAAGACGGCGAAGCAGAGGCAGCGGGTGACGCCGGAGACCAGCAGCTGCGCGAGGAGGAGGACGAAGAAGGCGCAGACGCCATAGACGGTGGAGGCGTCGGTGTTGTAGAGGCAAGAGGAGCGCTCGTCGTACTCGTCCGGCACCACCTTGCCCTACGAGACATAGAAGGGGCCGTCAGCCCCGGCGCAGGCGGGGGGCAAGGGGAGGAGGAGGGGTGGGAGGTTCGGGGGGCGTACGGTGCTGCGTCGCTGCTCGGCGCCGACGGCGAGGAGGAAGGCGAAGACGTTGAGGAAGATGAGGAAGCCGCAGAGCGCGAGGGAGGCCGGCGGGGGGGGGCGGGGGGGGGGCGGGGGCGGGGGTGGGGCGGGGGTCGGCGGCGGGTCGTGGGTCGGGGCAGCGCGCGGGTGGATCTGGCGAGGGAGAGAGGGACGAAGGGGATCTGGCGAGGGAGAGGGAGGAATTAGCTAGGGGGAAGCTTACTAATGGCGCACCCCCCGTCGGTGCGCCATTAGTAATCTTTTTTTATATAGCAATGGCGCACCAGCAGGAGGTGCGCCATTAGTAATCTTTTTTTATATAGCAATGGCGCACCAGCAGGAGGTGCGCCATTAGTAATCTTTTTTATATAGCAATGGCGCACCAGCCAGAGGTGCGCCATAAGTAATTTTATTATTATTTTTTGTTGCATCTAATAATTTTTAAGAAAATGAATATGAATATGAAACAGTAATAATTTTTAAAAAATATCATCAAATTTGTTATTTGAAAAATTTATGAATATGAAAAAATATCATCAAATTTATTATTTGAAAATATCATCAAATTTGTTATTTGAAAATATAATCAAATTTGTTTTTTTGGATTTTTAGTTGCATTCATTTGTGACGGTGGACGCGGGGAGGGTGCGGGGGTCGCTCGGCGGTGGAGCGGGGGAGGGTGCGGGGGTCGCGGCGGTGGAGGGGGGGGGGGGGGGGGGGGGGGGGGGGGGGGGGGGGGGGGGGGGGGGGGGGGGGGGGGGGGGGGGGGGGGGGGGGGGGGGGGGGGGGGGGGGATGGCGATCAAGATGGAGGGGGATAGCGATCGAGATGGAGGGGGATCTAGATCGAGTGTCCTCATGAATATTCAATATTTTTTCATATTGAATATGAAAAAATATCATCAAATTTGAAAAAATATTCATGAATTCAAAAAGTGCCCATGAAATTTGAAAATATTCATGAGTTCAAAAAGTGTCCATGTAATACAATCGAGAAATGAAGACTACGATTTAAATACAATCGATCATAGCTAGCTATCTGTTCTCAATCTTCTTGCCCTTATTTTTCGTAAATGGAGTTCTTCTCTTGAACGGACGTCCTTTAGGTAGGGTGGTCCTGCTTCTTCTTGTGGTGTATGCTGCTACTTCATTGTCGTCGTCATGTTCGATCTTCGGGTCGCCGTATGATACGTCCATTTTGCATCATGCTTTTATATCGATATTTATTGTATTATGGACTGTTATTTCACTTTATGTCACAATACTTATGGCTATTCTCTCTTATTTTACAAGGTTTACATAAAGGAGGGAGAATGCCGGCAGCTGGAATTCTGGGCTGGAAAAGGAGCAAATATTAGAGACCTATTCTGCGCAACTCCAAAAGTCCTGAAACTCCACGGAACATCTTAAAATAAATAAAGAAAAATCCTCACCAAAGATGAAGGCCAGGGGGCCCACACCCTGCTCACAAGGGTGGGGGGCGCCCCCCCCTAGGGCGCGCCCCCCTACCTCGTGGGCCCCCTGGTGGCTCTCCGACGTCCATCTTCTCCTATATGAAGTCTTTCGATGAGAAAAAAATAAGAAGGAAATTTTTGGGACGAGATTCCGCCGCCATGAGGCGGAACCTTAGCAGAACCAATCTAGAGCTCCGGCAGAGCTGTTCTGCCGGGGATACTTCCGGCCGGGAGGGGGAAATCATCACCATCGTCATCACCAACTCTCCTCTCATCGGGAGAGGGCAATCTCCATCAACATCTTCACCAGCACCATCTCGTTTCCAAACCCTAGTTCATCTCTTGTATCCAATTCTTGTCTCCAAGTCCGGGATTGGTGCTAGTAGGTTGCTAGTAGTGTTGATTACTCCTTGTAGTTGATGCTAATTGGTTTATTTGGTGGAAGATCATATGTTCAGATCCTATATGCATATTATTACCCCTCTGATTATGAACATGAATATGCTTCGTGAGTAATTACGTTTGTTCCTGAGGACAAGGGAGAAGTCTTGCTATTAGTAGTCATGTGAATTTGGTATTCATTTGATATTTTGATAAGATGTATGTTGTCTAGCCTCTAGTGGTGTCATGTGAACGTCGACTACATAACACTTCACCATAATTTGGGCCTAGAGGAAGGCATTGGGAAGTAATAAGTAGATGATGGGTTGTTAGAGTGACAGAAGCTTAAACCCTAGTTTATGCGTTGCTTCGTAAGGGGCTGATTTGGATCCACATGTTTCATGCTATGGTTAGGTTTACCTTAATACTTTTGTTGTAGTTGCGGATGCTTGCAATAGAGGTTAATCATAAGTGGGATGCTCGTTCAAGTAAGAACAGCACCCAAGCACCGGTCCACCCACATATCAAATTATCAAAGTATTGAACGCGAATCATATGAACGTGATGAAAACTAGCTTGACGATATTCCCATGTGTCCTCGGGAGCGCTTTCCCTATTATAAGAGTTTGTTCCGGCTTGTCCTTTACTACAAAAGGATTGGGCCACCTTGCTGCACTTTATTTACTTTTGTTACTTGTTGCTCATTACAATCAATCTTATCACAAAACTATTTGTTACCACTTATTTCAGTACTTGCAGAGAATACCTTGCTGAAAACCGCTTATCATTTCCTTCTGCTCCTTGTTGGGTTCGACACTCTTACTTATCGAAAGGACTACGATAGATCCCCTATACTTGTGGGTCATCAAGACTCTTTTCTAGCACCGTTGCTGGGGAGTGTAGCGCCTTTGGTAGGTGGAATTTGGTAAGGAAAAATTTGTATAGTGTGCTGAAATTTACTGTCACTTGCTACTATGGAAAGTAATTCTTTGAGGGGCTTGTTCGGGGTATCTTCACCCCATCTAGTAGAGCAAAGAGTTGCTCCTAAACCTACTAAACCTATTGAAAATGAAACTCCTTTTGAATTTCCTTAGGGTATGATGGCAAAACTGCTAGCTAACCCTTTTACAGGAGATGGAACAAAGCATCCTGATGAGCACTTAATATATGTGGATGAAGTTTGTGGATTATTTAAGCTTGCAGGTATACCCGATGATGTTGCTAAGAAGAAGGTCTTCCCTTTATCTTTTAGGGAGACGCATTGATATGGTATAGGCTATGTGATGATATGAGATCATGGGACTATAAAAGATTGAAGTTGGAATTTCATCAAAAGTATTACCCTATGCGTCTTGCTCATCGTGATCGCAATTATATATATAATTTCTGGCCTCACGAAGGAGAAAGCATCGCTCAAGCTTGGGGGAGGGTCAAATCAATGTTATATTCATGCCCCAATCATGAGCTCTCAAGAGAAATGATTATTCAAAAAATTTATGATCGGCTTTCTGAAAACAATCGCACCATGCTCGATACTTCTTGTGCTGGCTCTTTTATGATGAAGACTATTGAATTTAAATGGAATTTATTGGATAGAATTAAACGCAACTCTGAAGATTGGGACCTCGACGAAGGTAAGGAGTCAGGTATGACACCTAAGTTTGATTGTGTTAAATCTTTTACGGACACCGATATTTTCCGTAAGTTTAGCACTAAATATGGACTTGACTCTGAGATAGTAGCTTCTTCCTGTGAATCTTTTGCTGCTTATGTTGATCTCCCTAAGGAGAAGTGGTTTAAATATCATCATCCCATAGAAGTAAAAGTAGCTGCACCTATTAAAGTTGAAGAAAAGACTGTCACTTATAATGATCCTATTGTTCCTACTTCTTATGTTGAGAAACCACCTTTCCCTGTTAGAGTAAAGGATCATGCTAAAGCTTCAACTGTTGTTCGTAAAAGCAATATTAGAACTTATATACCCACTGAGCAAGTTAAATTAGAACCTAATGTTGCTATTGTTAAAGATCTCTTGTCTGATAATATTGATGGGCATGTTATTCAGTTCGAAGGTGAAACTGCTAGAATTGCTAAACCTTGTGATAAAGATAAACATAGACCTGTGGTAGGCGTGCCTGTTATTTCTGTTAAAATAGGAGATCATTGTTATCATGGCTTATGTGATATGGGTGCGAGTGCTAGTGTTATACCGCATACTTTATATGAAGAAATTAAGAATGAAATTGCACCTGCTGAGTTAGAAGGTATTGATGTCACAATTAAACTTGCCAATAGAGATACTATTTCACCAATTGGAATTGTTAGAGATGTTGAAGTCTTGTGTGGGAAAACTAAATATCCTGCTGATTTTCTTGTTCTTACTTCCCCACAAGATAGCTTTTGCCCCATTATATTTGGTAGACCCTTCTTAAATACTGTCAATGCTACCATAGATTGCACAAAGAATGTTGTTACTATTGGCTTGGATGATATGGTTCATGAGTTTAATTTCACTAAATTTAGCAAACAACATCGTGAGGAAGAATTACCTAGTAAGGATGAAATTATTGGTCTTGCTTCTATTGCCGTACCTACTAGTGATCCTTTAGAACACTATCTACTAGACCATGAAAATGATATGTTCATGAAAGAAAGAAGGGAAATAGATGAAGTATTATTTAAACAGGAACCTATTCTGCAACATAATTTGCCTGTTGAAATTTTAGGGGATCCTCCTCCACCCAAGGGTGATCCCGTGTTTGAGCTTAAACATTTGCCTGATAATCTTAAGTATGCTTATCTTGATGAAAAGAAGATATATCCTATTATTATTAGTGCTAACCTTTCAGAGCATGAAGAAGAAAGATTATTGAAAACTCTGAAGAAGCATCATGCTGCTATTGGATATACTCTTGATGAATGCTATGCTTTGTGTGATTTGGGTGCTAGTGTTTCCATGATTCCAAAAACTTTGTGTGATGTGCTAGGTTTCCGTGAATTTGATTATTGTTCTTTAAATTTGCATCTTGCAGATTCCACCATTAAGAAACCTATGGGAAGGATTAATGATGTTCTTATTGTTGCAAATAGGAATTATGTGCCCGTAGATTTCATTGTTCTTGATATAGATTGCAATCCTACATGTCCTATTATTCTTGGTAGACCTTTCCTTAAAACGATTGGTGCAATTATTGACATGAAAGAAGGAAATATTAGATTCCAATTTCCGTTAAGTAAAGGCATGGAACACTTTCCTAGGAAGAAAATTAAATTGCCTTATGAATCTATTATGAGAGCCACTTATGGATTGCATGCCAAAGACGACAATACCTAGATCTATCCTTGTTCTTATGCCTAGCTAGGGGCGTTAAACGATAGCGCTTGTTGGGAGGCAACCCAATTTTATTTTTGTTCTTTGCTTTTTGATCCTATCTAGCTTCTGTTATGATTGTGTTCTTTGTTTTAATTAGTGTTTGTGCCAAGTAAAGCCTTTAGGATCTTCTTGGGTGATTGTTGTTTGATCTTGCTGATAAAAACAGAAAGTATGCGCTCACAAAAATAATTATCATTTTTTACCAGAGAGCGATAAAATACCAATTCCAACTGCAGTAGATCAATATACTTTTTATTCTGGTCGTTCTAATTTTTCAGAATTTTTGGAGTTACACAAGTATTCGAAACCTCCAGATTTCTACAGATTGTTCTGTTTTTGACAGATTCTATTTTTCGTGTGTTGTTTGCTTATTTTGACGAATCTATGAGTAGTATCGGGGGGTATGAACCATAGAGAAGTTGGAATAAAATAGGTTTAACACCAATATAAATAAAGAATGAGTTCATTACAGTACCTTAAAGTGGTGGTTTATTTTCTTATACTAACGGAGCTCATGAGATTTTTTGTTGAAGTTTTGTGTTGTGAAGTTTTCAAGTTTTTGGGTAAAGATTTGATGGATTTTGGAATAAGGAGTGGCAAGAGCCTAAGCTTGGGGATTCCCAAGGAACCCCAAGGTAAAATGCAAGGACAACCAAAATCCTAAGCTTGGGGATGCCTCGGAAGGCATCGCCTCTTTCATCTTCATCTATTGGTAACTTTACTTGAGGCTATATTTTTATTCACCACATGATATGTGCTTTGCTTGGAGCGTCTTGTATGATTTGAGTCTTTGCTTTTTAGTTTACCACAATCATCCTTGTTGTACACACCTTTTGGGAGAGACACGGATGAATCGGAATGTATTAGAATACTCTATGTGCTTCACTTATATCTTTTGAGCTAGATAATTTTGCTCTAGTGCTTCACTTATATCTTTTTAGAGCACGGTGGTGGTTTTATTTTATTGAAGTTATTGATCTCTCATGCTTCACTTATATTATTTTGAGAGTTTTTTAGAACAGCATGGTAATTTGCTTTGGCTATAAACTAGTCCTAATATTATGGGCATCCAAGATAGGTATAATAAAATTTTTCATATAAAGTGCGTTGAATACTATGAGAAGTTTGATGCTTGATGATTGTTTTGAGACATGAGGATGGTGATATTAAAGTCATGCTAGTTGAGTAGTTGTGAATTTGAGAAATACTTGTGTTGAGGTTTGCAAGTCCCGTAGCATGCACGTATGGTAACCGTTGTGTAACAAATTTGAAGCATGAGGTGTTTCTTTTATTGTCTTCCTTATGAGTGGCGGCCGGGGACGAGCGATGGTATTTTCCTACCAATCTATCCCCCTATGAGCATGCGCGTAGTGCTGGGTTTTGATGACTTGTAGATTTTTGCAATAAGTATGAGAGTTCTTTATGACTAATGTTGATTCCATGGATTATACGCACTCTCACCCTTCTACCGTTGCTAGCATCTCTAGTACCGCGTAACTTTCACTGGTACCATAAACCCACCATTTACCTTCCTCAAAATAGCCACAATACCTACCTATTATGGCATTTCCATAGCCATTCCAAGATATATTGCCATGCAGCTTTCCACCGTTCCATCTATTGTGACACGCTCCATCATTGTCATATTGCCTTGCATGATCATGTAGTTGACATCGTATTTGTGGCAAAGCCACCATTCATAATTTTTTCATACATGTCACTCTTGAGTCATTGCACATCCTGGTACTCCGCCGGAGGCACTCATATAGAGTCATATTTTGTTCTAAGTATCGAGTTGTAATCCTTGAGTTGTAAATAAATAGAAGTGTGATGATCATCATTATTAGAGCATTGTCCCGTGTGAGGAAATAAAAAAAGAGGCCAAAGAAGCCAATGAAAAAAGGAAGGCCAAACAAGCCAAACAAAAAAAGAGAGAAAAAGAGAGGAGGGACAATGATACTATCCTTTTTCCACACTTGTGCTTCAAAGTAGCACCATGATCTTCATGATATAGAGACTCTTATTTTGTCACTTTCATATACTAGTGGGAATTTTCGTTATGGAACTTGGCTTGTATATTCCAGCAATGGGCTTCCTCAAAATGCCCTAGGTCTTCGTGAGCAAGCAAGTTGGATGAACACCCACTTAGTTTCCTTTGTTGAGCTTTCATACATTTATAGCTCTAGTACATCCGTTGCATGGCAATCCCTACTCACTCACATTGATATCTATTGATGGGCATCTCCATATCCCATTAATACGCCTAGTTGATGTGAGACCATCTTCCTCCTTTTTGTCTTCTCGACAACCACCATTCTATTCCACCTATAGTGCTATGCCCATGGCTCACGCTCATGTATTGCGTGAAAGTTGGAAAAGTTTGAGAATACTAAAGTATGAAACAATTGCTTGGCTTGTCATCGGGGTTGTGCATGATCTGAATATTTTGTGTGACGAAGATGAGGCACATCCAAACTATATGATTCTATAGGGATGAACTTTCTTTGGCCATGTTATTTTGAGAAGACATGATTACTTTGTTAGTATGCTTGAAGTATCATTATTTTTATGTCAATATTAAACTTCTGTCTTGAATCTTTCGGATCTGAACATTCATGCCACAATAAAGAAAATTACATCTATAATTATGTTATGTAGCATTCCACATCAAAAATTCTGTTTTTATCATTTACCTAATCGAGAACGAGCAGGAATTAAGCTTGGTGATGCTTGACACGTCTCGAACATATCTATAATTTTTGATTGTTCCATGCTATTATATTATCTGTTTTGGATGTTTAATGGGCTTTAATATGCTCTTTAATATTATTTTTGGGACTAACCTATTTACCGGAGGCCCAGTGCAAGTTTCTGTTTTTTTGCCTATTTTAGGGTTTCGCAGACAAGGAATACCAAATGGAGTCCAAACGGAATGAAACCTTCGCGATGATCTTTCTTGGACCGAAAGCAATCCAGAAGACTTGGAGTCAAAGTCTGGCACTCCATTTGGCGGCCACGAGGCAGGAGGGCATGCTCCCACCCTCGTGGGCCCCTCGTAACTCCACCAACGTACTTATTTCACCTATATATACTCTTATACCCTAGATCGATCGCAGAGAGCCACGAAACCACTTTTCCACCGCCGCAACCTTCTGTACCCATGAGATCCCATCTTGGGGCCTCTTCCGGCGATCTTCTGGAGGGGGAATCGATCATGGAGGGCTTCTACATCAACACCATAGCCTCTCCGATGAAGCGTGAGTAGTTTACCACAGACCTTCAGGTCCATAGTTATTAGCTAGATGGCTTATTCTCTCTCTTTGATTCTCAATACAAAGTTCTCCTCGATGTTCTTGGAGATCTATTGGATGTAATACTCTTTTGCTGTGTGTTTGCTGATATCCGATGAATTGTGGGTTTATGAACAAGATTATCTATGAATATTATTTGGTTCTTCTCTGAATTCTTATATGCATGATTTGATATCTTTGCAAGTCTCTTCGAATTATCGATTTAGTTTGGCCTATTAGATTGATGTTTCTTGCAATGGGAGAAGTGCTTAGCTTTGGGTTCAATCTTGCGGTGTCCTTTCCCAGTGACAGTAGGGGCAGCAAGGCACGTACTGTATTGTTGCCATCAAGGAAAAAAAGATGGGGTTTATATCATATTGTTTGAGTTTATCCCTCTACATCATTTCATATTGCTTAATGCGTTACACTGTTCTTATGAACTTAATACTCTAGATGCATGCTGGATAGCGGTCGATGTGTGGAGTAATAGTAGTAAATGCAGAATCATTTGGATCTACTTGACACAGACGTGATGCCTACATTCATGATCATTGCCTTACATATCTTCATAACTATGCGCTTTTCTATCAATTTCTCGGCAGTAATTTGTTCACCCACCGTAATACATGCTATCTTGAGAGAAGCCACTAGTGAAACCTATGCCCCCCAGGCCTCTTTCTTATTATATTGCATCTCTTTTATTTACATCGTATCTCTTTTACTATTTTGCAATCTTTACTTTCCAATCTATAAAACAAAAATACCAAAAATATTTACTTTACTATCTTTATTAGATCTCACATTTGCGAGTGACTGTGAAGGGATTGACAACCCCTTTATCGGTTGGTTGCAAGGTTCCTGATTGTTTGTGTAGGTACTAAGTGACTTGTGCGTTGTCTCCTACTAGATTGATACCTTGGTTCTCAAAACTGAGGGAAATACTTACGCTACTTTGCTGCATCACCCTTTCCTCTTCAAGGGAAAACCAACACATGCTCAAGAGGTAGCAGGGGAGTGCGCCCCCGCCGTGGCGTGCCCTGCACCCTTGCCATCGCCTCGGGACTCTTCCGACTTGGTTCCCAAGTCCTATGTGTGTCTTCTGGTCCAAGAAAAATCATTGTAGAGTTTTATTTCGTTTGGAATCCATTTGATATTTGTTTTCTGTGAAACTCAAAAACTAGGGGAAAAAAGAGAAAATGGCACTGGGCTCTAGGTTAATAAATTAGTCCCAAAAATAATATAAAATAGCATATAAATGCATATAAAACATCCAAAACAGATAATATAATAGCATGGAACAATAAAAAATTATAGATAAATAAGAGACGTATGAAGCATCCCCAAGCTTAATTCCTGCTCGTCCTCGAGTAGGTAAATGATAAAAACAGAATTTTTGATGTGGAATGCTACCTAACATATTTATCTATGTAATTTTATTTATTGTGGCATGAATATTCAGATCCATAAGATTCAAAACAAAAGTTTAATATTGACATAAAAAAATAATACTTCAAGCATACTAACAAAGCAATCATGTCTTCTCAAAATAACAAGGCCCAAGATAGTTATCCCTACGAAATCATATAGTCTGGCTATGCTCCATCTTCATCACACAAAGTATTAAATCATGCACAACCCCGATGACAAGCCAAGAATTTGTTTCATACTTTTGATGTTCTCAAATTTCTTCAACTTTCACGCAATACATGAGCGTGAGCCATGGATATAACACTATAAGTGGAATAGGATATGGTGGTTGTGGAGAAGACAAAAGGAAGGAGATAGTCTCACATTAACTAGGCGTATCAACAGGTATGGATATGCCCATCAATAGATATCAATGTGAGTGAGGATTGCCATGCAACGGATGCATTAGAGCTATAAGTGTATGAAAGCTCAAAAAGAAACTAAGTGGGTGTGCATCGACCTCGCTTGCTCACGAAGACCTAGGACAATTTGAGGAAGCCCATCACTGGAATACACAAGCCAAAATCTATAATCAAAATTTCCCACTAGTATATGAAAGTGACAACATAGGATACTCTATCATGAAGATCATGGTGCTACTTTGAAGCACAAGTGTAGAAAAATTATAGTAGCATTGCCCCTTCTCTCTTTTCTCACATTTTTTTATTTTGGGCTCTTTGGGCTCTATTTTTTTCTTTTCCTTTTTTAATATTTTTCGTCCGGAGTCTCATCCCAACTTGTGAGGGAATCATAGTCTCCATCATCCTTTTCTCACATGCGACAAATGCTCTAATAATGATGATCATCACACTTTTATTTACTTTGCAACTCAAGAATTACAACTTGATACTATAACAAATATATGACTCTATGTGAATGCCTCCGGCGGTGTACCGGGATGTGCAATGACTCAAGAGTGACATGTATAAAAAATATGAATGGTGGCTTTGCCACAAATACGATGTCAACTACATGATCATGCAAAGGAATATGACAATAATGAAGTGTGTCATAATAAACGGAACGGTGGAAGTTGCATGGTAATATATCTCATAATGGCTATGGAAATGCTATAATAGGTAGGTATGGTGTTTGTTTTGAGGAAGGTAAATGGTGTGTGTAATGCACCGGCGAAAGTTGCGCAGTACTAGAGAGTCTAGCAATGGTGGAAGGGTGAGAGTGCGTATAATCCATGGAGTCAACATTAGTCATAAAGAATTCACATACTTATTGCAAAAGTTAATCTAAACAAAGTACTACACAAATGCTCCTAGGGGGATAGATTGGTAGGAAAAGACCATCGCTCGTCCCCAACCGCGGCTCATAAGGAAGACAATCAATAAATAAATCATGCTCTGACTTCATCACATAACGGTTCACCATACGTGCATGCTACGGGAATCACAAACTTTAACACAAGTATTTCTATCAATACTTACTCATACTCACTAGCATGACTCTAATATTACCATCTTTATATCTCAAAACAATCACAAGGACTCAAACTTCTCATAGTACTCAATGCACTTAATACGAAAGTTTTTATTATACCCTCTTGGATGCCCATCATATTAGGAGTAAATTCATAACCAAAGCAAATTACCATGCTATTTAGAGAGACTCTCAAAATAATATAAGTTAAGCAAGAGAGTTCAACAATTTCTATAAAATAAAACCACCGCCGTGCTCTAAACAGATATAAGTGAAGCGCTAGAGCATATTGCCTAGCTCAAAAGATATAAGTGAAGCACATAGAGTATTCAAAAGGTGTGCACAGCAAGGATGATTGTGGAAAACTAAAAATAAAAGACTCATATCATACAAGACGCTCCAAGCAAAACACATATCATGTGGTGAATAAAAATATAGCCTCAAGTAAATTTACCTAAGGATTGAAGACGAAAGAGGGGATGCCTTCCGGGGAATCCCCAAGATTAGGCTCTTGGTTATCCTTGAATATTACCTTGGGGTGCCTTGGGCATCCCCAAGCTTAGGCTCTTGCCACTCCTTATTACATAGTCCATCAAATCTTTACCCAAAACTTGAAAACTTCACAAGACAAAACTCAACAGAAAACTCATGATATCCGTTAGTATAAGAAAATAAAATCACCACCTTTGGTAATGTTGTCAACTCATTATTTATTTATATTGGTGTAATATCTACTGTATTTCAACTTCTCCATGGTTCATACCCCCCCCCCCCGATACCACCTATAGATTCATCAAAATAAGCATAACAACACATAGAAAACAGAATCTGTCAAAAACAAAACAGTCTGTAGTAATCTGTAAACTTAGAATACTTATTTAACTCCAAAAATTCTAAAAAATTAGGACAACAGAGGAAATTTATATATAAATCTTGTGCAAAAAGAATCAGTATTTTATCGCACTTCTGTTAAAATTGAAAATTATTTTTCTGGGTGCAAAAGTTTCTGTTTTTCAGCAAGATCAAAACAACTATCACCGTAAGCCATCCCAAAGGTCACACTTGGCACAAACACCAATTAAAACACCAAAACACAATTGATACAGAGGTAATAATGTGTATTTTTTTCAATAACAGTAGCAAAACAAAAAACACAAAAATAAAATTGGGTTGCCTCCCAACAAGCGCTATTGTTTAACACCCCTAGCTAGGCATTGATAATTTTGATTATGCTCACATGGAAGATAGCAATTGAAACACGAAGAGAGCATCATGTAGCATGTGAAAACACATCTAAGTCTAAAATACTTCCTATACATAGGCATCTTATAAGCAAACAAATTATCAAGGCAAGCAAAAAATAGCATATCCAAGGAAGAAGAAAGGAACAATAGCAATCTCAACAGAACGAGAGGTAATTTAGTAACATGAAAATTTCTACAACCATATTTTCCTCTCTCATAATAATTACACGTAGGATCATAATCAAATCCAATAATATAACTATTGCATAAAATATTCTCAACATGATCCACAAGCATGCAAAGTTGACACTCTTCCAAAATAGTGGGATTATCATCAAATAAAGTCATGACCTCTCCAAACCCACTTTTGTCGGTGCAACAAACCCTGGGTCTGTTGCCCAGACTATGCATAGGCCTAAGATCAAGATTGCAACATCCAAGACCAGATCAAGCGCAAGAGATCAGCTCTTTGGGGAATCAGAGGGCGGATCAAGAAGACCAAGATAAGCCATAAGAAGCAAGACACTACTAAAGGGAAAAAACCCTTGCCGGGCAGGCGAGCCAGGAGTGGTCGAGGTAGCCCCGAAGAAAAAGTCTCCAGACTCCCCCAGCAGGCTTGCCGAGCTCAACGAAGGCAAAATACCCCGCCAAGGCTTCACCGCTCCATCTCACAACAACACAAGTCATTGATTGGTGCGGTGTCAAGCCCCAAGGTGACTAGGTGGCTCTTTCCTGCCACATGGCAGCCACTTTCTATGGAAATCATCTCCAAATGACACCCGTCCAGTGACCTGTCAAGCAGGTAGGCGCGAAGCTAGCAAAGCAACCCGGCAAGGCTTGCCGGGCACACCGTGATGTGACACTAAGCGACGCATTTAATGCGCTCTATCTTGCATGTAGAGTTAGGTATGATAGCACTATTTGCTATCTAATCAGGACACAATGACTGATTTGCCACTGTGGTGACCTCTTGATCTATAAAAGGAGGCCCATGGCAGCCATAGAAATGATTCGGACCCTGGTACACTCATACGCGGGTAGCCAGTCTTGTCCCGTGCCAACCCTGCCGGGCAAGAGCGACGCGTTTCCACCACAATCACCAAAGCAGGAGTAGGGTTTTATGCGTCGTGGCGGCACGAACCCAGGTAAAATTGCCAGTGCGATCTCTGCCGTGCTGCGCTACGCTTCTCCGCTCTTTGTGCAATGTGCTCGCCCCCCTGCCGAACCACAATGGGCTCATGGCCCCATAGGTGGTCGTGGTTTCCCATGACATCTTTGGCGCACCATGTTGGGGGTAGCACTTGTGTGAACCCGAGAGCGTATGTAGCGCGTCATCTTCATCATCATTTTCTTCATCAACGGCTCCATCGTCCATGGCGCCTAAGAAGAAGCCCAGTGTCACCGCTCACCCATCCACCTCGAAGGCCCCGTCGCCCGGGGCAGTTGATGCAGCGGGGGCTACGGGGGCGCTTGAAGATGTGGACGCTGCAGGGGACGCGGTCGGCATAGGCAGCGTCATCACCGCCTCCCCTGTGGCCAAAGTAGGAGCAGGAGACACCGAAGAAGGACAGCTCCAACAGCATCCCAACGACTACGCTCCGCGAGGTACAGGTAGAGAGATCATTCCTTTTGCACCTCTCCGCCTGGCTGAAGGGCACAGCCACAGCGGCGGCACCCGTTCTGGCACAAATCGCAACTCTCTGGCCTTCCCGTCGCGGGCACGACCGCAGGACATGCATCACCCCCGGAGGGGGCTGACCCAGCCAATGCGCCAAACGGAGCCACTGATCCTCGTCACCACGCCATCCAAGTGGCTGGCTCGAGATGACGAGAGCATGCCGCATTCACCACCAGCACCATCAAGAGCCGGGCGACGCTGCGACTACTTCGTCATCACCCATGCCAAGCACCGCCCCGGAGGCCATGGCGCGGGCCCAACTGCTGTTGAGATTTCCGCTAGCAGCCGATCAGATGGATGAGTGGAGAGCCACCATCCAAAACCTGATTGGTTTCGCCGAAGTGGGAGGATCACAGCGAGCTGACCCGCCACGGCCTCCCCAGGCGACGACAGCGGCGCACGCTACTAGTCGCGCGGAAGGGGCCTTCCATATGGTGTAGTCCCCTCGGCGGCAGCCAGCACGGGAGCCACATAACCAAGAACCTGACGACGTCTCGATGGCCTTGTCCGGCCCTCGAGTGCGTCAGGATCAATGGCGTGTCCTGGAGGACAGGCAGAGGGGAGGCACGCATGTCACCATCGAGCGACGCCGCGAAGCCCATCGCCAGTCCGACAGGCGCGATGGCCCCGACATCGACGAGCCTGCGCTCACCGAAG